>NC_061089.1:14808398-14838398 GCF_015104395.2 Macrobrachium nipponense
TGGAGATAATGAAAATTGTTTAAAATTCGATAAAAATAAAATGACAAGAACGCACAAACGAAAAACATACAGCACTTAACATCCTCAAATACAACATACATCACTTACTTAAAAGTACATCCACAAACATCATTAAATATTTGGAGACATGAACAAATCCAGCACTTAAAGCATATCCACATACATTTACACTTACCACTTAATATTCAAAATCTATAAACATACATAGAAAACATCTACTATAATACAACTTACATCACATCTCAGAGCTATGCGTGGGTTTTGACACTGTTCTCGGAGCTCTGTCCTGGGCAGGCTGATCGTCCTGTCGATAATTAGCCTCCGCTCTCGTCGCCGGAGTTTGGGAACAGGCTGGCGGGGCATTTGTCCAACAGGAGACAGCCTGATCTATAACGCATTTAAATGGAATGAATAAAAGATAAAAAACTGATACTATATGCTTTACTGTATATAGAAACCATTGGTCACTATTTACCATATACTACAAATGTAATTGTGTTATCATTACCATCACCACTCAGAACATGAACCCTGTTCATATGGAAAAAGCCCACAGGGGCCACTAACTTGATATTCTAACTGCCAAAGAGTATGGTGTTTATCTGAAATAAATAACAGAAAGTTGCACTTGCATCTTAATATGCATGTGCTCCAGTTTTGCAATACAAGACACACACTCCTTATGTGACAATTATCATCTAGGAACCACTAAAACTATAAAACATATGCCAAAGGCCAAGCACTGGGACACAAGTGGTCATTACAGAGCTGAAAGGGAAATTGAGACTAGAAAGGTTTTATAGGCGCAACAGGAGGAAAACCTCAAAGCAGTTGCACTACGAAAGAATTGTTAGGAGAGGGTGGAACGTACGATGGAAGATTGAATATGAATGGAGGTACAGTGAAAGGAATGAAAGTGGCTGCAACTGGGGGCCAAAGGGATGGTGCAAATAGCATGAAGTATAATGCCTACATTGCACCAAATGTGGTACAATGACAGTACTAGCCCCCCGGAAACCACTCAACTTTGGAGCTGAATAAAAGTGGTCGCTTGTACTCCACTTCAATCCCACAAAGAACATACCAACTATTTTCATAACTTAGTTTTAGTCTGGTAAAAAAATATCAAGTAAGAAAAAAATTACCTGAGATGCATTTGCATCAATTCTTTCTGGCTGAGGCTGCACAACTGGAGTTACATCTGGACCACTTGGAGGAGCTTTCTCAGGCCTCTTTGGCTTCCTTTTGGTTGGCTCCATACGGGGTGTTTCCATATCCCTAGAAATACTGAAAAAATCATAACTGGTTACCGTATATACTCGAGTAACGTGCGATCTCGCCTATCATGCTATCCCAAAATTTTCACCAATAAACAGTGGTTTTGTCATGTATCTTATGTATCATTTCGAGTTCCTTTTCCGAGGTCAGTTCATAAGGTTGGTGGTTCAGCATGCTAATGGCCGAGTCGTTCAGATGTGTGCTGCTGCTAGTGAAGTTACGGTAATTTTCTTACTAATCTCGAGAATTGAATTGAAGATCTCAAGATTAAAAAAGAATACCAAGATAATAAAATAATTGTAAAAATAACACGCCTTGGAGTCCTAAATCATTCTCTCTCTCTCTCTCTCTTTCTCTCTCTCTCTCTCTCTCTCTTAGAAATAAATACTGTAATTTGAGTCTTTCACCAACCGGTATCATTAAATGTGTAGACGTGTGCGTGTTTAAAAAAAATGTGCAGTACACACACATTCCAATGTTTCGGTTTTTGGAATTTTTCAATTTCGGAAATGTGAGGTCAGATGCATAATCAAACAAACATCACTAATGCAGCAAAAACATTTTTTTCCTTTATGTTTTTCATTATTGTTATTTATTAATTACAGTTTATTTAAATAAATATTAATATAATACTGTTACATGAATGTGAGATAATTAAGATCACCTATAATAAAATAGTGGGACAATTAATATCATATGTTCACTAATAGCTATTATTTTCAAAACAAACATTCCGTAAAACGCAAAAAATGACAATTTGTCGAAAATTGCATTTTTCCTAACTATACAAACCTGAGGTCCTTTAACAATAGGAAGTAGCTAGCGGCAGCTGGAACGGTCGTAAGCTTCGAACAAGGGGAGAACGGTAGTTAACTGCTTGTCCGATCGTCGCGCGCCGCGCGCTGGGAGGTAAACAAATCACTTTGCTTTTGGCCCATGCAAAATACGCAGAGTGAGGGGTGGCATGAGGAGGGACTATATGTAAAGGACCTCAGGTTTTGTATAGTTAGGAAAAATGCAATTTTCTACAAATTGTCATTTGTTCCGATACGTAATACAAACCATCGGTCCTTTAACAATAGGAAGACTCACTTCTTGGTGGGAGGAATCTGAGTCTTTGATGAACAGACTGGTGTTCGTCCATCCCTGGAATGCCTCCCTGGTCGTAAGAGCGAGGGAGGGATCCAAGCCTCTGTCCGATTGATCGGGGTGTGCACCGCAGGATCAATGGTCAGACCTCTGGGCCGAGTACTAAGAGAGAGGCAAGCGTATCTCTTCGTACCAGCATTGTAAGAACTTTTTCCTGTACATGAGCAAATATAAAGTAATGGGTTTGTCTCATGTAGGCATCCACTTTCTCCCCCTTGTTGGAGAAAGTGGTGGTATACACTCCCTATCTCTAGTTAAAGAGATAGGATGGAGCTCGGTTGAATAGCTTACCTGCATCTGACTCCCTTCCAGCGTGGTAACGACCGTATCCCTCTTGCCCACAGGTAGAGGTATAGAAAGATGGTGAAGAGAAGCCAGTCACTCTCTCATTCGCACATTCATTCTCCCAGTCATACCAGGAATCGATGCTGTTCTGCCTGCTCCGGGTGCTGGGTAAGCTTACACAACGTGTTTTGAGCAGCCACCACAGGTCCCAAGGAAAAAGTATCCAAGGACTTGTGGGCAATATCCCGAAGGTAGAAGGACGTGAAGGTGGTCTGTTGGCCCAGACACCTGCCTTCAGGACCTGCGCCACGGAGAAGTTCTTACGGAACGCTAAGGAGGGTCCGATACCTCTGACTTCGTGGGCTCTCGTCGGATGTGTACGGATGTCGTCGCTACCATCAGCCTCGTACGCTCTCCTGATCACCTCACGTAGCCAGAAAGAAAGCGCGTTCTTGGAAACTTCTTTCTTGGTAACCCCCAGTGCTAACGAAGAGGCATCGACACTCAGGCCTGAGGTGTCGAGTTCTCTTCAGATAGCGCCCGTAAGCGCCCTCACAGGACAAAGCAGCATCTCATCCGCATCATTATCGGTGAAGTCCAGAAGGGAGGGGATCGTGAAAGACTCGAACCTGTCGTCAGGGATCGACGGATTCTGAGTCTTGGCTACGAAGTTCGGGACGAAATCGAGCGTCACAAGATCCCCAGCCTCTGGTGTGTTTAACATCATAAGAAAGACCATGTAGTTCCCCTACTCTCTTCGCCGATGCCAGGGCCAGCAAGAAGAGGGTCTTGAGGGTCAGATCCCTGTCTGACGACTCTCGGAGTGGCTCGAAGGGTCTTCGAGTCAAACTCCTAAGACGAGAGTCACATCCCACGCAGGGGGGCCTGAGTTCCCTGGGTGGGCAAGACCTTTCGAAGCTCCTCATTAGCAAGGAGATCTCGAACGAATTCGAGATGTCCAGTCCCCTCAGTTTTAGGACGAGAGCCAGGGCGGCTCTATATCCTTTAACTGTGGGTACTGAGGAGGAGCTTCTCTCGGCGAAGAAACACGAGGAAATCCGCTACCTGCTGAAGAGTGGCTCTGAGAGGAGACAGACCCGTCTACGACACCAACCACAGAAGACGGCCCACTTCCCCTGGTACACAGCTGCAGAGGACTGTCGGACGTGTCCAGCCATCTCTGTTGCTGCGCTACGAGAAAGCCTCTCGTTCGCAAGAGATGGTGGATAACAGCCAGCCGTGAAGTTGAAGGGACTGGACTGCTTGGTGGTACCGTTCTACATGTTGGCTGGGCTAGAAGGTTGTGCCAACTGGGTAGCTCTCTCGGTGCGTCCGCAAGAAGAGCCAGCAGGTCCGGATACCAAACGGCTTGAGGCCGTTTGGGAGCCACCAGGATCATTCTGAGATTGGGAGTGACCAGCGCTCGACTGATCACTTTCCGAATCAGACAGAGGGAGGAAAGGCGTAGGCGAAGAGGTTGTCCCAGGGGTGTTGGAGAGCGTCCTCTGCAGCTGCCCATGGGTCCGGCACGGCTGAAAAGAAAACCTGAAGTTTTCTGTTGTGCCGGGTGGCGAACAGGTCTACGACCGGTCCGCCCCCACAGGTTGAAGAGCCTTTCCGCCACGTCTTGGTTGTAGAGACCATTCGGTCCCTATCACCTGATCCCCGACGGCTGAGCTTGTCCGCTACTACATTCCTCTTGCCTGGAATGTAGCGTGCTGACAGCTCTATCGAGTGAGCCGTGGCCCACTCGTGCACCTGCACCGTCAACTGATGGAGCGGAAGAGACACTAGCCCCCCCTGCTTGTTGACATATGCCACTACTGTGGTGTTGTCGCAACATCAACACCACTGAGTGTCCCACCAAGCGGTCCTGAAACTCTCGGAGAGCGTTGAACGCCGCCTTGAGTTCCAGGACATTGATGTGAAGGTGCTTTTCGTGATGGTCCCACACACCTGCAGTCAGCAACTCCTCCAGGTGTGCGCCCCATCCCTCGGTCGATGCGTCTGAGAACAGAAGCATCTCCGGGGGGGGAGTGCGTATGGGCACTCCTCTTAAGAGGTTCTTGTCGTCGAGCCACCAGGCTAGGTCCTGCCTCACCTTGTCCGTGAGAGCCACGGGAAAGTAAGGAGGATCCCTTGGCCTGAGACCAACAACTCCCTTAGCCTCCACTGGAGAGACCGCAGGTGAAGCAGCCCGGTGAGGGACTAACTTCTCGAGTGACGACAGATGGCCAATCACGACTTGCCATTGCTGTGCTGCCTGTTCCTGCCGAGACAGGAACCGGCCGGCTGCCTCCCTGAATTTGCTGATACGCAAGTCTGCGGGAAAGAACTGCCCTGCTACCGTGTCTATCAGCATACCCAGGTACTTCATCTTCTGCTTGGGTCGAGATCGGACTTCTCGTAGTTTATCACGATCCCCAGATCGCGACAAAACTTGAGGATCGATCTCTGTCCTGTAGCAACTGCGAGCGGGAGCTCGCCAGGACTAGCCAATCGTCGAGATACCTCAGAAGACGTATCCCCGTGCGAATGGGCCCAAGCTGACACCAGAGTGAGCACTCGCGTGAACACCTGTGGGGCGGTTGAGAGACCGAAACAAAGTGCCCTGAATTGGTACACCGTCCCGTCGAAGATGAAGCGGAGGTACTTTCTGGAGGACTGAGGGATGGGTATTTGAAAATACGCGTCCTTCAAGTCCACTGAAAGCATGAAATCGTTCCCCCTGATCGAGTCGAGCACCGAGCGTGCCGACTCCATCGTGAACCGCGTCGTGCGAACGAAGCGGTTCAGGGGAGAGAGTCTATCACACCGGACGCCAGCCCCCCGATGCCTTCTCCATAGGAAGAGGCGGCTGTAAAAGCCCGGTGACTGGTCCTCCACGATTTCTACAGCTCGTTTCGCCAGCATGGTCTTGATCTCCTGTCGAAGAGCGTTGTCCTTTGCTGATCCCCGGACATAGGTCTGTAGATGGACCGGTTTGGAGATGAGGGGGGGCCGAGACTCGAAGGGTAGTAGATACCCCTCCCGAAGGACGTCTACTATCCAGTTCTCGGCGCCGTAGCGCTGCCCAAGTCGCCCAATTGGCTCGCCAGGCACCCCCCCACTTCCGGCAGCAGGTGGAGGGGAACGCCGTCCCCTAGCGTTTCCCTCCTCGTTTCGACTTCTTTCCACCACCTCCTCGGGGAAAGGAGGGTTGGGAGGAGGGCTGGTTACGGCCTCCTCTAGCAGAAGTTGAAACAGCAGGAGTCTTCGCACGGGGCTTGGTACGGTGCAACCGTCTTCGCCGCCGTGGAAGCGCTAGCCAAGCTCTTTGGTTTGGCCGCAGTCGCTGAGATTGCCCAGTAACCTTCGAGACTGCCTGGTGAACTAAGCGGTCACTGTCGTCAGTGCGCCGCCTTTCCACCGCAGCGTCCACCATCTCTCCGGGAAAGAGAGCTGGGGAACTCCTAATGGTCCATTTCGAAGCCGAGTGCCGCCTCACGCCCGCCCCTTGGTCACTCGGGTAAAGGACTGCGTCCCCTACGTCGAAGAACCAAGTTGGCCCACAGGTTAGCAGTCTGATGGGCGAGGTAAGAGATCGCTCTTCCTCCAGACTGGCACAGTCTCCTAAAAGAAGCGTCGTCTTCGAGAGCAGAACTCCCGGAGCCGGCCGCTACTTTGGATATTGTGAGGGACCACAAATCCAACCAAGAGACTGCCTGGAACGCTGCCATAGCGGTAGATTCCCATGGGCAAGTGCCTCCTGCCTCTGCGAGAACCATAGGTTCTCCGACAGGAGCTGCTGCAGGGACACACCTGGAGTCAGCCTCGCTAAACTCCGGTTAACCTGTTTTAGGCAGTATCGGGGTCTTCCGAAGGCACGTAGAATCGCCTCTGACGCTGTAGAGGGGGAGGAAGCAGCTTAGAAGACCGTCCGGATTTCAGCGAATCCTCCCGTCCTGAGACGAGATTCTCACACCTGATCCAGGACTGAGTCTGCAAGCTCTGATCGCGGTAACCCCACCATCATTTTGGGTTCCCTCTTGGGACCCCCAAAATGATTCGAGCCGGGACGTGTCCGGGCTCTGCGGTGGTAGCGGCGATCCTTGCCGCAAGGTCATTATGCTGATGAATCAGCTTAATGACCTTCTGCAAAGTTCCTCTGTATCTCGGGAGTTACTGCGTCTTGTGGAGTAGGACCGTCCAGTCCCTCCAGCAAGAACAGGTCCCGCGATACTCCCTCCTTCAGAAGGAGGAACAGCGACAGACCCCTGACGGTCGCCTCCACCAACTACTTGCGCGTACTGTTCTGGTCGGTCCTAAAACCGTGCCTGAGCCATACGGCGTCATAGCTGGGTCACGAGCGGCGCACCTCTCGTGATCACTCCTCGGTACCTCGCTCCTCCCGGTATAAGCCCGAGGAGGTTGAAGGTACGGGAGAGGCAGACCTGACGCTCCCCCCTCGCTCGCTGGCAGGACCAGCGTGCGTGGAGGGCTGCTGCTGATCGTCAACCCGACGGCTGGCGATCGAGCAGCAGCCTAGCCTGCCGCTCACCTGGGGCGATAGGCTCGGCTGAGAACGTCGAGAACCGATCTCTAGCGTCAGGCGAGCTGCCGCTGGTCACCGTCTCCCCGCCCGGTCCCTACGGGAGCGGCGGTCAGGTGACCTGCTAGGCTCTCTGTCGCGTCGAGACCTCCGGCCAGCGTCCTCTCGGCGCGTCGAGCCGCTGGCTCCACCAGCCTGCTGGTACCGGCGGCCGCGGGGACCCCCTTCCTCGCCTCAACCCGTTGGCTGGTCAGCGAACCGTCACGGAGTCCCCCGAGCCCGAGCCAGCCGTTGAATCGCTGCGAGAGCTGCCCACTGGCCACCTGGCGAGAGTCCGTTGTGCAACGACTCTCACCAGTCCTTTCAAATGCTCCGCGCCTGCTGTTCCATTGACGGCGAGCGAGGCTCGGACGTTCAAGACTTTGGCTTTGGACGGTCCTCCCGCCCGTGGAAGAAGCGTCCACGTATCGGTACGTTGTTCTCCTGGCGAACGAGAAGCTGGCCGAGGACGGAAACCTGGTATTTAAGGCGGTCCAGAACCGCTAACACCAGGTGAGGACGCAACCAGCCGAGGCCTGGTGCACCCTCTGGTCCCCGTCGTCCGTACTTCTTTTGCAGAACGAAGAGACGGGCCCCGTTCCCCGAAGGAACAGGAGGGGACCAGCAGAAGAGCTAAGGCTCCCCCCGAACTCCTGGACCTGAGTCCTTAGGAAGATCCCGAAGGAACTCCCTTCTTAGGGGGGGAGGAGGCAGCCTTCATTCTTCTTCGGCTGTTTAGCCTTAGAAGTCGAAGGGAAGGGGAACGAGGAGGGCAGCAGACGACGAAGAAGACGACGACGGACATTCTTCACCTCTTGCTTCTTCGCCAGGCTTCCGCAGGACAGACGTCGATGGTCTTTCCATCCAGGAGGGCAGCCGGGCCAGTTGCCGCAAGCAACAGGGCCCGACTGCCACCTGTCCCGGTAAAGACCTGAGACTGTGACAGCACCACCTAACAGCAGGAACCAACAGGAAACAGGTCCAGGAACAGCAGGAACATCAATGCTCGTTATCTGAAAGGGAATGAAGCAGCAGGGTACCAGCAACAGGTACGGGCCAGGCACGGCAATGGTACCACAGGATAGGCCAGGGCGGGGTCCTTGTCGGCAGCTAACCGTTCATCCTCTGGGCCACTGGCAGCAGGTCCAGGGGGGTACTCTTTGGGCAAGCGGAAAGTCCGGCCGGGGTCGGTCAATACAAAGAACCCAGGTGGCGGTGGCACCGTCCCTCGTTTGGTAGCAGGCCAGCAATCGTTTTGGTTTTTTGAATTTGGCAGCCGTGGGTTTGTCCCACCCGACATTCATGTGGGTGATACACCAAGTGCGGTTGGCATCTCATATGCCTGGTTGTAGATCTTATTTGGTAGGTTAGTAGTGGTTACCGTACCATGAGTGACTCCGACTGGCCGACCCCACCCGGCCAACCGCTGAATCAACCCCTGTATGCTAGGCCAATCCCTGCAGTCCCCAGCGACTCCATACCTGTCCCCAGGTACGTCCCAATAATTCCGCTTGATGGCACACGCCTGCGGAAGCAACAGTCCGGGTTTTAGTTAAGGGGACCTTTTCCACCGGGCCTGGGGGGAGAAGAACCCCACCCACCCGAGCGGACGGAAGAACCCCGAGTAACAACTGGACGTCCGGGTATGCGGGCGGCGCCCTCCTTCCACACTCGAACGGATCGAGAGAGAGGGAAGTGGACTCCGCTACCACCCCCCCGGCAAGGGGAAGGCGTGAAACCGTGGGGGCTGGCCGGGGGGCAGGAAAGAAAGGACGAAGTTGTCCGTTAACCAAAAGGAGTCACTGGACTTTTTCCGATTGACTTTTCTTTTGGGCGGCCTAAGTCTCTTCCTGCCCTCGTACAGAACCAACTGAGGCCTACCGGACCAATGCATACATGTTTACACATGGCTCATTGCGGGAGCATTCTCCCATTCTCCATTTCTCTTCCTCCGCGCGCCCCCGATGGACAACGAGGTACAAACTTTCGTGTGGGAGCCACATCCACAAATGATCTTGAATCCCGCCGCCGCATCTAACGCGCCCCTCCAGCCCCGGGACACACTCTAAGGCTAACTAACGGGCGCACCTGGGGGGCGCGGCGAAATCTCCAGTTTTCTTGGATCACTCAATTATTCATGAAAAAGAAGTGCCAAAGTACGTTACAAACATAAACCTCCTAATCACTAACTAGGAAAAAGGAAAGGGCTGATACTCAAAGCACAAAACGACAAAGCGGGCAGAGCGATGACGAGCACGTCCTATCCTCACACGGCCGAAAGCAAAAGTGATTTGTTTACCTCCCAGATCGGACAAGCAGTTAACTACCGTTCTCCCCTTGTTCGAAGCTTACGACCGTTCCAGCTGCCGCTAGCTACTTCCTATTGTTAAAGGACCGATGGTTTGTATTACGTATCGGAACAAATATATGTACGTAACAATCAAAATCTAATAATGTTTTGCTGTTCACCTTGCAAATTTCAACAATAAGTAAATATGACTCTTGGAGGAATAATGACTATATAATATATTTCACCATATCAATCTTGCAGTTGAAGAGTCGTAAAATTTTGAGGATGGTCCTGGAAAAGGATTTGTACTTTGTGATTACGTATCGCTACAACACACCATGTGGTATTTTCATACCACTATATTGTTGACGCCATCGCTACGACCTGGTATTTTCATACCACTAATAATTTGTTGAACCAGCATCGCTACGACACTGGTATTTTTATACCACTATACATTAAACTTAAAATGATCATATTATATTATTGTTTTCACAAAGAAATAATTATATAAAGAAAATTATCGAGTAATTTTTGCCGTCAGCAGTCAGAAAATCACGAACATGGTAACGTTCAAACCTAGTGTCATCCACGGCATATGTCTATAAATAGAACAGAAGCAGAGGGCAGTCATTGGATAACAGATCTCCATGGCTACCAACCAGCCAATCAGGTGTTAGTTATACTACTCCTGTTGAATTCTTAGAATGAACGTTTACACGTAAAACACACGGGAAGCTAACGATGATGTGTGTGCTTTGCATACAGTACGTAGTTTTTTGTTTTTTTTTGTTTTTATTAGCGTATTTTACTGATTACATGAAGAATACTCTCTCTCTCTCTCAAGAAAGATACCGTCAATTCAATTTATCAGTATCTTTTCCTGATAGACAGAGGACTCCAAAGCTTGGCATATGTCAATTATTTTATTATCTTGGGATTTTTGGTTAATCTTGGGATTTTCCATGATAAACTCTTGGGATTAGTAAGAAAAATGCGATTATTTGAGTAGCAGTAGCAGCAGCTGCAGCGCACACCCAAATGAATCTGGTAAGCCTAGCACGCCAAACAATAATATTTACAAAATGAGCAGAGCTCTCTGGCTGGGCGCTTTTGGTCCACCCACGTGTTTGATCGCATATCTGCCAAATTTATAACAACAGAGATAAAACCATTTCTCCCATTACAGATATCAAATATTATCTTTTCCGTTGCGCAGAATTCTAAATAAATTACGTAGGTTCACGACTGATAAAGTTTTTTTTATGCAATAACAAGAAACGGAGTCAGATTTTCTATCAACAGGGCATCTCATTTTGGTGCTGTTGCGAATATTTCAACCAGTTCCACGTGCGTTTAAATCCATACTGACTGTACAGTCTGGCGGCAGTTCTCCCTTCTACACATATCTTGATTTCTTAATATCGTAGGTATAGAATAAATTGGTGAGCAAGGAAATATGAAATAAAGCTTAACAGTAAGTTTGACGAGTGAGAAAATAAACAATCTTATAAAGACACTCTCTCTCTCTCTCTCTTTGAGAAAATAATAGATAGGAAACAATGACTGAATATTGCTTGAATGCGATATGGCAAAGTTTTGGCCTGACTGAAGTGTGGAGTGACTTTGACACCGACTTACAAGTTATTCCTGGTCATCTCACAGCCATGGATAGACATCAACTTCACAGCCGAGAAAGGGCAATCGTATACAAAATAAATAGGTATGGAAAATGCGAAATGCGGGCCTATGTTGTCCCATAAAACAAGCTCTCACTCGGACAGCTGTAAGATTTAGGAGAGAGAGAGAAAGAGAGAGCAAGGCCAAATAGGAAGGAGATTAAAGTACCTGGGAATGAAAACCCCTTATAATCTTATAATTATAGCCTCGGGGTTTGACTCTAGGACATTCAAAGGTCTGTCACACACGGGCAGTTGTCGTTTTTGTAAAATTAGCTTAAGGGCAGATCTTTAAAAGACACGCCAGAGAGCTCGCCACGGTGACAAGACTATACCTTCCATATGAATTGACGATGTCCTATACGAAGATGCAGGAGATGAAGATGAAATGATCAAAGATCTGGAAGATGACGAATATGATGACTGTCTTGATGGCAAAGAATTCAGAGCAGTGTTTGATGATACGGACACGGAGAGCGACTTTGGAGGATTTTAGTTTATTAATTTTATGCATTGTTTTTACTTTAATAAATTTTCACTTACCTGCGTATCCTGAAATGAAAATAATAGTTCAAGTAACAAATTTTTCTTTCACTGAGTAAAACAAAAAGTAAAACATCCTTTGGTGTTGTGCCTTAATCAACAGATTTGGAAATTATAGATGGTTAGTCTAGAACAGTTAAACATGTTTTATAAACCAAAATAATGCAAATGGCGCACGATCGCTCTTTTGTATTTTAAAATACAATAGTAATATGAAAATGCATACAATATTATTGGATATAGTTAAGTACAAGTAAAGCATAACTTTTTAAAAGATCTACTGTTTTCCTCCGGTAGTAACTATCGTGATCTGCCGATTTGGGAAAGCATAGACGGTACGCTAACTTTATACCGCGTGTATGATGCGACCCCTTTAAAATTAGCTTCAAAATTAGGTTTCAAAAGTCGCATAATATGCGAGTATATACGGTAATTAAAAAACAGCAATGAATCCTTACAGATAATCAATATCACACCTTGCTTGACCATATTAACTACTTGAATTCTACAGGTGAGCAGGCTCAATCTCACCTCTCTTCATGCTTAATCACCTAATGCTTAATCATAAAAGTATAAGGGGGGGGGGGGGGGGGGGGGGGGGGGGGGGGGGGGGGGGGGGGAGGGGGGGGGGGGGGGGGGGGGGGGGGGGGGGGGGGGGGGGGGAAACTTAAACTAATCTAGTTTACAGCAACTATTTGGTTGGTCCTGAAGCTCACCAAGGTGCTCTGAGTCTAAGAGGGTAGGATGGAATGGAATATGAAGTTTTCATAATAACACTAATATTGTAATACTTACCTGAACACCTGAATTAGCCCTGGTCACTGACCAGCCCGAACTATATCCCCACTAAGTGGGTAATTTTAACTGTCAGCGTTACCAACGCTGCAGGTAAAATCTAGTCAAATGAGTTAGTACCTGTGTTACCGTTGGTAACGCTGCCGCAAATACCGGCCACCAGAGGCCTGTCTCCTCAACTGAATCATTCACTATCAAATTGAAGTGGGGAGGAGGGTGGGAATCATTCAGGTGTTCAGGTAAGTATTACAATATTAGTTTTATTATGAAAACTTCATATTGCAATACACTCCCTGAACACCTGAATGAGTCCGATTAACAACATTTACTCGGAGGCGGAATCAATCTCATTCAGCCCGACCTGTCCACGGAACATACGCAGGTAACTCATAAGCAACCTACCATGTATAAAAAGCATGTATCCTCACCTAGTTATCTAACTCAAAGGTGAGGTTGCTTGCAAAGAAAGTACTTCAACATCAGTGTTGAGTCTAAGGTACTGTAAGTCAGAAGTACCTCCCATGCGATAAGCTATACTTCTTATTCATGGAGGTAAAAACAGATCTCCTCACCTTGTTGTCCAGCTCAGTAGGTGAGGATGTTTGCAAAGAAAGTACTTCAACGTCAGTGTTGAGTCTAAGGTACTAGCTGAGTCAGAAGTACCTCCCATGTGATAAGCTATACTTCTTATTCATGGAGGCAAAAACAAATCCCCTCACCTGATTGTCCAGCTCAGTAGGTGAGGATGCTTACAGAGGAAGTACCATACCGTCGGTGTCGAGTCCAAGGTACCGCCTGAGTCTGAAGAACCTCCCATGTGGTATTCTATACCTCTCATGTATGGAGGAGAAGTTGAGTGAGCAGAACCTTCAGTTCTCTACTGCTCACTGATGTAGATGACTTGTGCTGAAGTAGTAGTAGTTATTCCAACATGACCATCAGGATCTGCCTAACCTTAAGGGCCTAAGGGACAATACACTCAAGTCTAAGCTTGACCAACAGAAACACTAGAGTTCATTAGACTATCACTGCCTCCCTAAACTTCTAACACCATAAAGTTCATTTAGACTATCACTGCCTCCCTAAACTTCTAACACCCTAACTCTACCAAGCCAACTATAAAACTGAGTTACCGCAATGACAGGACCCCGAAAGTAACCTCTCTGAAGAAACTGAAATTCCCTAAGGTACGGTGTTGTGAAAAACCACGACTCTCAAATAACGACCTACACAATCGCCAACAGCGAAACATTCCTCCGGAAGCCAAAGGATAGCCCTTCGCGATACTTTGCGCCCTTGGATTGACTAAGAACCCCTTCTTATAAGTGTCCGGATAGCGCTGAGGCAATGATTTAACAATAGTCCCTCCTCTCCTTGACAAGAACATAGTAATACCCTCAGAAATGTTAGTCTGGTATGCAAACCCCCTCAAAACCATAGTGAAGAGGTTATCAAACAGTCCAGACTCAGAGAAACACCCATCAACTCTCACCACATCCACACACAGTGGGAGAAGGAACCCAATAGAGAAAAACCTCAAATGACTCGTAAACTGGAAGTCGGACTCCGGCAGAGGAGTTACCCGCTACCTCATACAGAAAAGTGATGCTAGCTTAAGTTCTTCCACAAAAACTGCCCGACTCGCCGAAACCAGACTAGCCTACCTGATGTTTGAGAGACTGGTAGTTTTGGTTGAATACAACGTATCAAACATTACTTGAATTAACCGAGATTCCTCCGGAGCCTGGAATGCGGAGAGAGAATGGACAAAGTCCACCATCCGTTACACTTGCTTCCTTCCCCGGAGAAACAAAAACCCACAACTAGCAAACGAGTCTCCCTTCAAAGGCATCTATCCTTTGTCAGACCTGTCCGGCCACACCGGAACAGAAAAAAGGAGAAAAGCCAAACCCCCACAAGAGCAGCACCCAAGAACCTGGAACCTACTACGCCTGGCTGCTCGATACCAAACGACATAAAAGATCCCATCATATCTGAGCCTACTGATCCGATTGCACAACGATATACCAACAAGAAGATGATAAACTCCTGCGCAAGTCATACTCGACTGCGCAACCCGCACTCCCCCCAGACATGATGATGTAACCCTTGCTGTCCGACCACTGTCCACCCCCTCACAAGAGCGAACCGTTACCAGTTCCGCAAAACCTGTAAGAGTTAGTCACTCGACTGTGCATACCCTCACTACCCAGTGACTATAACGTTACGCCTGAGCCGAATATACATTGGCGATGAGCGCCCACCCATGCAAGTCACTCCCATACTGTTGTGCCAAACGTGTACCAACCAAGACGATGACCTAACCTTGAACCAGTCTCACTTGATTGCGAAACTCCACTCTCACCAGTGACTATGACACGAGACTGGGACGACCACAATAGGCGAGCAACACCCCTAAAGAGCGAAGAGGTCCCAAAACGCGATCCAACTAACCCCGTTACCAATACTAAACCTAGACTGGAGTCCGGAGCAAGTGAGGGAAAGAAGTACTCCCAGTAGACACGGAATAAAGGTCAAACCCACCTTGAAAACCCCTTATGGTGGAACAGAAAAGCAGCAGGAAAAAGTTGAGAAAATAAGGAGAGAGAGAGAAGTTACTACGAGTAACCACCGGAGCACCTAGCGCCGACATTGTGCAGGTGGAGAACCAACTGTGCGGTACATAGTGCTTTAATAACGGGTTACGAACTGCGGAACCAATGGGAGCCGCAGAAGGAAATTACCAGCTACCCTAAGAAAGGGGGCCGAGGGCACAAAAGGTGCTAACTACGACGCAGACGAACTGCCAACGGCCGTAGGCCCCCAGCAATTACCGCGGTAGGCACGTTATATCTCACACATCTAAGGTATATAAATGGGAACGGAGAAGGAAGATTACTAATTACCCTATGAAAGGAGCCTGAGAACTACAGGACCTGTGGAAGGTGCTACGAAGGCAGCCCCTCCAAAATTATTTCCTCTAACTCCGGGGAGAGAGAGAGAGAGAGAGAGAGAGAGAGAGAGAGAGAGAGAGAGAGAGAGAGAGAGAGAGAGAGAGAGAGAGAGAGAGATATTTTAATTAATAAATTTATTACGCCCAAAGACGTCAAACAAAGTTACATATTAGCAGTTACATACATTACATCAGAAAAAAAAAAAAAAAAAAAAAAAAAAAAAAAAACAAAAAAAAAAAAAAAAAAAAAAAAAAAAAAAAAAATTACAGCATTGAATCATCGGTATATCAGTTGACAAAAAACAAAATGTAACTTAATGAGAATCGTAGTTCTTAGATGAATCACTAACAACTGCAACAGACAGTTTAGCAAGGCCACCAAAGTGAGGAAGACGAGTCAAATTATGTCTAGGTGGTCATCTTTGAGTAATATTGGCAGGTTTGAAAAGTAAATTTGTCCTTGAGGTAACAGATTCCTGACAGTGGGGCAATGAAGAGAGAGAGAGAGAGAGAGAGAGAGAGAGAGGAGAGAGAGAGAGAGAGAGAGAGAGAGAGAGAGAGAGAGAGAGAGAGAGATTGAAATCATCTCCAAATTTCAGGATGAAACAATGAAAACTCTGGCTCTGCTGTGATATTGGCGCCCAAAAAAAAAAAAAAAAAAAAAAAAAAAAAAAAAAAAAAACAAACAAAAAAAAAACAAACAAACAAACAAACAAAAACACAGGATGAGCGAGAAGACTCCGAAGCGACATCCGAAGAATGAGCAGCTAAAGAAGAAAGACATTATAAGTTTTAACAGAAAAACTGGGCGAGAGAGAAAACTAGACGACTGTTCCCCACGATAATCTGAGAAACATTAGAAAATCAAGAAAATTATTCCAGACGTGATCGTGAATACAGTCCGTATTGAAGCTACAGTAATTGACTTACATTAATTTGATTTTACGATGGGGTTAGTATTTAAAATCGGTACTACATTGCAAATAAGTCTTCCTATATCTCTCGCGCAGCTGGCGTAGGCAGCATCGTGCATCAGACAGCGAGATCGCTGGGTTTAAAAATAGAATTTAGGCCAAAGGCCGAGTATTGGGACCTATGAGGTCATTCAGTGCTGAAGGGAAATTGACAGAAAAGTGTTTGAAAAGATGTAACAGGAAGGAAAACCTCTCTGTTAGACAATGAGTCAAGTGTTAGGAGAGGGTCGAAAATAGGATGAAAAGAGAGAATATGAAATCAGGAAAGAGAGAGAGAGAGAGAGAGAGAGAGAGAGAGAGAGAGAGAGAGAGAGAGAGAGAGAGAGAGAGAGAGAGAGAGAGATTACAATCGTCTAACATCTCCACCTCCGTAAATTTGCACCCTCTTCTAAGTTAAAAGGTATCATCTTAATGATAATATACTCGTATAACTGCGGCTATGAACAGCCGAACAAGAACTTGTTGCTAATACGATCGAATCCTATAGCAACATCACTTTATTGTATTGATCCGCGAGCGACAGTAATCGAATCTGATAGCAACATCCATTATTGTATTCATCCGCATGCGACGGTAATTACTGTATTCATGTTATAAATGTAGCTGAAACTGATAAGGCAAAATTATGTGCACCAGCAACCTGGATAGAAGTCCCAAGCTTGTGTATGAATTCAAATGCAGCCGTGGTAAAAGTAAGTAATAGCATGAAAGAGCTCATTACTGTTTTTTTCACACCGACAAAGGATTAATAGTGTATAAAGTGTAAGGTTCGTAATACCTATGAAAACGAGTGAAAACGAATGGAATCGCTAAACTGTACCATCAAACCTGAGGGAAAAACTACCTCTCAATGAGATGTATTAGTCAAATTTTGGCCTTAAATTACATCGTAAGACAAACAGTATGACTACGTTCCATAAGTTAAGTATCCAGATATGCTAACTAGGAACAAAAACATTAGCCGAGACTAAGTGATATGGTTGAATCTGGAGCCAAGGAAACAGACTAGCCGGCATCATTGTCTGTCTAAGCCACGCCTCCTTACAACAGTGCTGTTTGACGACAAGCTTCTGTAATTGTAATTAAAAAGTAATAAATTAATATTTTAAGGTAATTAACTTTATTAGGCCAAATATTAATTTCATTGTCACTGTAATTTGATAATACAACTGGTAATTCTTTTGTAACTGTAATTGGCATAAGCACAATGTAATTACTGACGGCAATTAGTCTGTTAAACGTATGAAGAAGTCATACAAACTAATTCCTTATATCTGACATCTGATTATATGCCACAAGATACCATTATTGACCATGTTAAATGTCAACATAGTTGAAAACAAGTCTCCTTCAAGACGACAAACATGGCAAAAGTGAGGAAGAGTTGTTACATAGTCACGCTAGCCACTCAAAACAGAATGAGGTGGATATGGCGACACAAACCCGTATTCGCCATCAGCTGATTCCAGCGTGAATGACTGCAGAGTTAGTATTTATACTACGATAATATGATGATACATATAGTAATACAATTATAATGCTTTAGTCGGACAGAATCTGATTTTCATTCTGTTCGATTACATTCATATTGAATTATCCTAAGATCGGATTCTCGTTCGTTTTCAATTACACCTGTACTGAATTACCCGAAGTCAGAATGCCTTGAGCCTACAGCGTTAAGCACTATAAAAATCACTCTACCGATATGTAGTACAGCGAATACTTTAGGCTAGGCTAGGCTACTGTATATGCATACGACATATCATCGTGAACACTAGGCTAGCTGTAGTTTATTTTATTCGATTTCTCTACATACTGAATTATCGAAGTCAATATGCATTGAACAGAGAATTAGTTGATATTAACAATTACCGTATCGTATAAGTAGAGGAAAGTAACCTTAAAGACGAAGGAGCAGTACTCAACCCTTCAGAACCCGACAGACCCGAAACGAGATCTGGACGACCAGCCATGGCCTAAAAAAAACTTCTGATGCAAGAACTCGAAGCAGGAAAAACCCAGAGGGGCTCTAAGGACACTGTCCCTCTATAAACTACTACTTATAATAGAAAACCGACCCGAAGAAGCCTGCACTTCTCTTCCTAAACACTATGTAGCCTATTATCCCTACTCGTCTGTATCTGACCTAAATTTTCATCATCCTGAGAACTTACACAACGAGGAAAGGGGAAATCTGCTGCCAACACTGCCTGCTCCGCGCCGGGGGGCCGGCAGACCTACCCACTCGGAGGCTTGCGGTTCTCCATTACCCCCAGCACCCGTTAGGGCTGGTTCTGGAACAGGCAAGGGGGCTGAAAAAGAACGATTAGAATCAACTATATTACTAGTACCACTATCTCTATGTTGGTTAAATTATTTGTCAGGCTAGAAATATGCTTAACATACTAGATGATAACCTGTCAACTAATTTCTTGAATAACTAACTAATGTTTCCTTGTCTCCTGACCAAGGCAAACATCTCTGACTGGTATTACACTGAACCTTCCTACACGAAATAACGAAAAGAACGTCGATCATGTGTGAGGGTACTCATCCTACGCTTGAAGGGCATGCAGAGTCGATGAGCACCAACATATCCAGCAATAGAAGGCTCGATCTTCGTAAAAGGCTTGATTGTCGAACTGTAGATTTAGCAGAAGCAGAGGCGTTTGCAGACGGCGACAACGTTTATTTTCTAACTTATCCATAGCGAGTGCAAAGTAGCTATCCAAAGTAAAACAGGAGAAAAACGTTAATCACAGTCCAAGGTAGTAATCTGTATCCAAAATACGAAAACTCTTAAGAGTGGGGTCAGGCTAAATGACCAAAAGTTCGCCTGATGTGGGACTGATCCGCACAGCATGGCGAACAAGCAACAATTGAGGAGACAGGCCTCTGGTGGCCGGTACTTGCGGCAGCGTTGCCAACGGTATCACAGGTAACTCATTTGACTAGATTTTTCCTGCAGCGTTGGTAACGCTGACAGTCAAAATTACCCACTTAGTGGGTAAATATGTGGGGATATAGTTCGGGCTGGTCAGTGACCAGGGCTAATTCAGGTGTTCAGGGAGTGTATTGCAATATCAAATTTGGACCAAAGGCTTTAAAGGTGTTACAGGAGGAAAACCTCACAGTTGCACTATGAAACAATTGTTAAGGAAGGGTGGAAAGTTGATGGAGGGGAGAATATGAACAAAGGTACAGTAAAAGGAATAAAAAGGGGTTACAGCTAGGGGCCGAAGGTAAGCCTCAAAGAACCTAGGTAATCCCAACAGTGCACCGTGTGAGATGCACTGATAACCCTACCCCAACTCCATAGTAGTAGTAAATAGTTTTGTTATTCTGAAGTACTTTGTCTCCACATTTTACCTTGGCATTTTTTTGGTCAAACGTTTATCCACTGAACTATGTAAGATTCTGGCCCAAAATAACCCCTCTCATAAACAGGTTTCATTCTCGGTTTGGTATGTATGTATCTGGCTCAAGAACATAATGTAACCATAACTGAAGACAATGTACTCACTCCGCTCTTGTTTCTTGTGGTGGTACTGGAGCAGGTTCTATAAACGAAGGCTGCTGTTCTGGAATAGGCTCTGTAACAGAGGCTTCAGCAACTTGCTGTATGGGTTGCTGCTCTGCAACAGGCAGCTCAGAAATGCGCTCTGCAGGAGGTAACTGCTCTTGCTCTGCAGGAGGTAGCTTCTCTAGCTCTGCAGGAGGTAGATGCTCTTGCGCTGGCAAGAGAGGCTCTGCAAGAAGCTCTCTAAGACTCTGGTCCTCAGCAACAGGTTCTTTTTCAGGGCGAGGTTCAATTGGACGGACTTCTGCTGATGCTGAAAGGACAATGAACATTGAAAAACCTGTAGGTATATTTAAAAGGGGAAATCCCACTCATGCCTCTGAATGAATGTATTATTTTACAGAAGATGCACCAAGCAGTGCAGCACACTTAAGGTTTGATCTTCCTTCTCATGTTCCCTTCCATTTCTTCTTACTCAGCATCCCAAGTTCTTCGACTTAACTTGCTCTTATCTGATTCAAGCAGAGAAAAGTTTAATGCCTATTAGTATTAGCTAGTTCAATCAGATCACTAACAAAATTCTAAACTCTTACTTGACCAACAGTGTGTTTATATATTGGAACTTATTTCATTTCAAAATTAGTTATTTACAAACTTAATTTATCTGATGTTATATAAAATTTCCAGTACAGTACAGTACATCACTCAAATAAAAATCTTTTCTTGAGAAAAGCTCATAGACCAGTTTACACCTACCTTACATTTCCACTGACCTGTAAACTGCACTTTTTTGTCATAAAATGGAAGTTACCTTCAAAAAATGATCAAATCTCAATCATATCTCAACTAAAAAATAGAAGCTTACATCCTTCAACAAAGAATCACTGAATCTGTAAGATGATTCAACTCAACTTACGGAGAGCCATCCTGCCAACCTCCTCCTCTAGAGGCAAAGTCTGTTCTTGCTGGAGTCTACGATCTCCATCGATCCTTTCCCGCTGATCATCTCTGCCTTCAAGGTCCAGTCTCCTCTTGACCGTATCAACATCCTATGGATGGAGTAAAATTTTTTTTAATTTCTTCATTATTGTATTTTGAAGTTATTTAGCCCACTGAAAGAGAGAGAAGGAGAGAGAGAGAAAGCAGGAGCGAATGAATAGTATTTAGAGGGTTATTGGTTCAGGGCTCAAACTGTTCAAGCAAAAAACCAGGGGGGATTCTTGTAGAAGAGCGCTTATGAGATAAAAGAAAAAACATGCCTGCTCATAAAAAAGAAAAATAATAATACTAATAATAATATTGATTTCTAGAAAAATAAAATACAAAAAGAATTCAAGTAACTTATAGCTAGAAGCGAGTTTTACTGAGATTTGTTCTAATCTAAAAATGACGTTATTATGATATAACAAAGTTTCATGTATACTTACCTGGCAGGTATATATAAAGCTATATCCTCTGTCGCACTGGCAGAATTTTCAAGACTCGCGGCAACCGCTAGATCACTGGTAGTTCAGGTGATCGCCACCCCGTTCCCGTGGCGCTGGCGCTCGGAACCATTCCCATTTTCATCAGATTTTCTCTGAACCCTGTCTCCTGAGGGGAGGTGGGTGGGACTTTAATTATATATACCTGCCAGGTAAGTATACATGAAACTTTGTTATATCATAATAACGTCATTTTCATGTATGACACTTACCTGGCAGGTATATATATAGCTGATTGACACATTTGGGGGTGGGTCAAAGACAGCAACATCGTAAGAGTTTAAAACTTAAATAAACTTTTAAAATACTCCTTGGTTCCTTACCTGCTAAGGTAGCTGACTTCATAGATCCTGCCTCTTAGCCTGCAAAACCTTAGTAGCTCCCAACTAGGACGTGACCTGACAGTTGATGAAGCTATGAAATGGGTCTGACAACTGGACGAGACCAATTTGTTGACAGGAAACCCTAACCCTCTCTTACCACGGGTATTCATGCTAGGACAAGTTAGACCACCTGAACCACACACACACCTAATCCCTAACACACTACACTTCATAGACTGAAGAGAGAATAAACCTTCTCAGACAACCATAAAAACACTAAAACTAATTAAGGGGGCCGGCCGGAACCTCTATATATGGAGGTATAGGGCGAAAAATGCAAAGTCATGAAAAAATTCATGGAGCTTCATATGGCAATTGAGAATACGTATACGAAATATTTCGTCAAAATTCCTCTTACTTTCGTAGTTACAGGGTAATTAGTTAACGTAACTCAATAAACCTAAAACCTTGATCCGTACAAGAAAATGCAATATTTCTTCTATTATCGTAAATTTTGATAATTATTGTCAAAGAAATTGGGAGAAATGGCATCTGTAGACATTCCCCGAGTCGAGAATGAGACTTCAGGCTCAAGCTACCAAGTCCAGTCCTGATTTAGTGCGATCACAGACGTCGAGTAGTCTACACGTTCCATTTCACGTCTGACATTCGCCTGCGTTCACGTATGTTTAGGCAAGAATTTCATCATGCCAATGAGGAAAAGACAAGGGAAACATCTCGCTAACATACAGACGAAGAAAAATCGCTCAAGTATTATTACAGAATATCATAATATATGCGTAGTTAGTGAAGAGAGAGGGGAGGGTTGCTTAGTAACGCCCCCGTTCTTTGCTTGACAGCACACGTCACACTGTGCCCTAAGGCTACGATCTTTGAGCAAAGAGATCTTCATTTATGATAAATAACAAATTTTGTTTTGGTTTTTTTAATACCCAAAATGGAATATGAAATTCATAATAATCATGATTTATTAAATTGTCTTTGTAAAAAAAAGTGTACGCCTTCGAGTTTCACCTCTTGACATTCTCTTGCAATTACGTTTGTTTATCTTTGTTTCGGGCAAGAATTTCATCATGCCAAAGAGGAAAATACAAGGAAAACATCTCGCTAACACACAGAAGAAGAAAATTCGCTGTAATAAGCCGAGTTAGTGAAGGGGAGAGGGAGAGAATTGCGTAGGAAGGAGTGCCCCATCTTGCCTCAAGCAGTTGCCCCAGGCTGCGATATATGAGCAAAGAGATCATTCATTTATGATTAAATTATGATAAATAAATAGTTTTGGGTTTATTGAATATAAAAAACAATATACATTCATAATAATCATTATTATTAATATTGTCTTTATAGAAATACGAAGGAAAACTTTGAACGCCCGTATCTCAAAACTATACTTATTGACCTTCAGAATCTATCTTCTCACTTAGTTTTAAAGCTATAACATTGGAATTTGGTATATAACTCAGAAAGACATTATGAGACAATCAAATAGAGCAATTGTTTCCAATTTTGTTTCGTATTTTTTTTTTTTATAAATTTTTTTCTCCTGATTTATAGGGTTTATTTTTTTACCATATTGAATAACTCATATCTAGCAAAAAAATGACTTTTAGAAAAAAAAAAAAACTCCATTCGATTGGAGGTCTACATCACGTCTATATATGGTAGTAATCCCAGGTCTTAATTTTAAATATCAAGTGAGGAGATAGAATTTGAAAAATGGTTATTTTCGGGATAAATCGCCCTGGCGTCACAAAACCGAAGGTCAGAGGCGAAAATCATATGCAGTTTGGAGATGTCCCAAGTCACCTTATTAAGTGGTATGAATATCAAAGTCCTGTCCTTAAAAAAGGGCATTAGCCGGCCGGCCCCCTTAAAATAACCTAGCATGTTAGTAAGTTATGGGGTGGAAACTCCTTTGCCCAATACTGCTCCTGAGGATACGTAAGGGCCCAACGTTTGACAATTGTCAAAAGTTGTTTTGACGTTTCTAAGGTAATGAGAAGCAAAAACTGAATTAGTCCTCCAAAACGTCGTCTCAATGATATCTTTGAGGGCCATATTTCTTTTAAATGCCAAGGACGTAGCTACCGCTCTCACTTCGTGCGCCTTAAGCTTAAGAAGACCAAAGTTTTCTTCTTGACATAACATATGTGATTCCTTAATCAGTTCCCTGAGGAAGAAAGCGATAGCATTTTTGGTCATTGCTCTGCTGGGGTCCTTCACAGAGCACCACAGTGATTCTGAAGTCCCTCTAATATTTTTAGTTCTCTCTAGATAATAGCGCAAAGCCCTTACTGGGCACATTACTCTTTCTTGTTCCTGTCCTACAAGATCTGAAAGACCCATAATCTCAAAAGACCTTGGCCAGGGATGAGAAGGATTTTCGTTCTTGGCCAAGAAGTCCTCCTGAAGAGAGCATACTGCCTTGTCATGTTTCCAGCCAACATGTTTGCTAATGGCTTGCAGCTCACTAATTCTTTTAGCTGTGGCCAAGGCCACCAAAAAAATAGTCTTTTTCGAGATATCTCTTAACGAAGCTTGATCCATAGGTTCGAACTTATTAGTTCCTAGAAATTTCAGGACTATATAGAGATTCCAAGAAGGAGTTCTGTAACGGTGTTCCTTCCTTGTTTCAAAGGACCTTATGAGGTCTCTCAGACTGAGATTATTGGTAATATCTAAACCTCTGTGTCTAAATACTGAGGCTAACATACTTCGATATCCTTTAATTGTCTGAGTTGACAAACCTACTGCCTTCTTTAAATACAGAAGGAAGTCCGCAATTTGGGTCACAGAGGTACTGGATGAAGAAACCTTCCGACTCTTGCACCACTTACGAAAGATCTCCCACTTCGCCTGGTACACCTTGATAGTTGAGGTTCTTCTTGCTCCGGCCACAGCTCTGGCTGCTTCTTTAGAAAACCCCCTCGCTCTGACAAGTCTTTCGATAGTCTGAACGCAGTCAGACCCAGAGCGAGGGTGTTCTTGTGATACCTGTTGAAGTGAGGCTGTTTGAGTAGATCTACTCTTGCTGGAAGTGTTCTTGGTACATCTACTGTCCATTCCAGTACCTCTGTGAACCAATCTTGGGCCGGCCAGTAGGGGGCTATGAGAGTCAGTTTCGTCCCTTGACTCTCCCTGAATTTCTTCAAAACCTTTCCTAAAATCTTCAACGGGGGAAAGGCGTAAGCATCTAGTCCCGTCCGGCATCTACTGCGACTGCTTGACGGTCTGGGACTGGAGAGCAGTATGTCGGTAATCTCTTTGTTATTGCGGTCGCAAATTAAGTCCACCACTGGACGACCCCATAAATTCCACAGGCTCTGGCATACTTCTAGATGTAGGGTCCACTCTGTAGACAGAAGATGACCTTCCCTGCTCAACAGGTCTGCTCTCACATTCTTCTCCCCTTGAATGAACCTGGTGAGCAGGGTAACGTTCTCCTTCTCTGCCCATAGAAGGATCTCTTCCACCAACTTGCATAGCCATACTGAATGAGTTCCCCCTTGCTTGCGGATGTACGCCAGAGCTGTGGTATTGTCTGCGTTGACCTGCACCACCTTGTTGCGGATCACCGCCTTGAACGCTTTCAAAGCCAAGAAAATCGCCATCAGTTCCTTCCTGTTTATATGCCATGCCGTTTCCTCCTTGTTCCAACGACCTGACACTTCTCGAGGGCCGAGAGTCGCTCCCCAGCCTGCGTCCAAAGCGTCTGAAAATAATACAAGGTCTGGGTTCTTCTGTTGGAGCAACGCACCCTCCGCTAACTTTCCTGGAGTTAGCCACCATAGCAATTCCTCCTTGATCTTGTAAGGAATTCGAAACAGGAAGGGATCCGGTTGCGATTTTCTTGGCCAGACTTGGTTCAGGAATATTTGTAAGGGTCTCATGTGAAGCCTTCCTAGAGAAACGAACCGCTCCAGCGACAAGGGTGTCCCCAGTAGGCTCATCCACTCTCGTGCCAAGCATTGGTCTTTCTCTAAAAAGGCTTGCACTTTCCGAATGCATTGAACTTGCCTGTCGGGAGATGGAAAAGCCCACAAAGTCGCTGAGGAAATCAGAATCCCCAAATAGACTAGCTCCTGTTTGGGGATCAGATTTGACTTTTCTAAGTTCACCATCAGACCCAATTCGTTTGTTAACGCCAACGTCATTTCTAAGTCCTCCAGACATTGTTGTCTTGATTGGGCTCTTATAAGCCAATCGTCTAGATATAGAGAGACTCTAATCCCTAGTAGATGCAGCCACTTCGCCACGCTTGACATCACTCTTGTAAACACCTGCGGAGCTGTGTAAAGTCCGAAGCAGAGGGCTTTGAACTGAAAGACCCTGTTCTAGATCACAAACCTTAAGTACTTCCTGGATCCCGGATGAATGGGGATATGAAAGCACGCGTCTTGAAGGTCCAGGGTAACCATCCAGTCCCCTGGACACACCGCTGCCAGTACTGACTCGTTCGTCTCCATAGTAAATTTTGTCTTCTCCACAAACAAGTTGAGATGACTTACATCCAGTACTGGTCTCCATTCCCCCGAGGATATCGCTACTAAGAAAAGCCGGTTGTAGAATCCTGGGGATGAGTGGTCCAGAACAGGTTCTATTGCTCCTTTCCTGAGCATAGAAAGGACTTGCTCTTGTAGTGCTTCTTCTTTCACTGGATCGTTGTAGAGCCCCAAGATCCCTCGGTGATGTCGAAAGGTGGTTTCTTCAGGAAGGGGATCTTGTAACCTTCCCTGGCTACCGTGACGACCCAAGGGTCTGCTCCCTTTTCGTGCCAAACCTCCAAAAACTTCTGGAGTCTGGCCCCAACTGATGTCTGAAGGACTTTTTCTTCATTGTTTATTACTGGGCTTCGAACCTCTCTTGGGAGGAGCTCTTTTTCCTATGAAGGGCGGGCGAGAAAAAGTTTTGCCTTGAAAGGGCTGATTAGCCTGTCTTGACTCCTTAGGTGTCTTCCTAACAACTTTGGGGGGCAAATATTTCCTTACCGAAGACGTCAAGAGATCCTGGGTCGCCTTCTGAGTCAGAGATAGCGATATATCCTTGATTAGATCTGAAGGAAACAGCTGATCTGAGAGTGGGGAAAAAACCAACTCTGATTTCTGAGCGTTAGAAACGCCCTTTGCAGCAAAAGAGCACAGGAGGGACCTCTTCTTCAATACTCATGCAGCAAAAAGAGATGCCAACTCGTTCGCCCCATCTCTCAGGGCTTTGTCCATGCAGGACATAATACTGCTTGGAAGCTGAGATGCAGATGATTCCTTATCTTCCAAGGTTCGAGCCAGAGCCCCCAAGGACCAGTCAAGAAAGTTAAACACCTCAAATGTTCGGAAAATGCCTTTCAAGAGATGATCCAACTCTGAAGACCTCCACCAAATTTTGGCCGCATTCAGAGCATGTCTGCGGGAG
Organism: Macrobrachium nipponense; assembly: GCF_015104395.2. NCBI lineage: Eukaryota > Metazoa > Arthropoda > Malacostraca > Decapoda > Palaemonidae > Macrobrachium > Macrobrachium nipponense. The sequence goes on from NC_061089.1 coordinate 14,835,693, forward strand.
CTGTCTACAATGTTGGAAAAGTCCCCCTGGGAGGAGGCAGGTACTCCCAGGCCAAGACTTTCCCCCGTTGCATACCAGATTCCAGACTTCGAGGCTAATTTGGCTGGAGGGAAGGCGAAAGAAGTCTTACCCGCTTCCCTCTTTTCCTTCAACCACGTATTAATCCTTTGAAGAGCTTTCTTTGCTGTAATAGATAGCTTCATTTTAAAAAACGATGACTTCTCAGGCGTTTTGTTCTTTGAGAACTGAGAAAGGGGGGACAACGGAGCTGAGGGTTGAAACTCCCCTTCGAAGATTGACAGGAGGCAATCAGTTAACTTTTTATAATCTGAAGAAGGTGCTTCGCCATCTCTCTCTTCTTCAGACGCTAAGTCTTCCACCTCCTCTTCTGCTGAAGACACATCTTGTAATCCAAAGTCTTGTCGACGAATATTCTCAGCGCATGGATCCGAAACTTGTTTAGGCATCGAATGCGGTAGATCGTACTGACGAAAATCTTCTCTAACACATCGGGAGGAAGACGGGTTAACGTCCTGCCGCCTGCGTCCTGCGTCCCTCGCTTGAGCTACGTCCATCATACGTGTATCCGATTTGTTATTGCGTCCTGCATGATGGAGCGCTCGTCCGTCTTAGCCGGCACCGTGCTTCCTACTCGAGAAACCGAAGTGCGAGGAGGAGGAGGCAAACTCATGATGCGTACTCTTGGAGGACTTGACGGGGAGAGACGTGTCCTTATGTCTTGAAGAAGGCTGCTCCGTTGCTTCCCAAGACTTAACTAGGTCGGCTAATTTCCCTTGCATCTCTCTTAGAAAGTCTTTAGTTTCCGTTTCCTGACGGGATGCATACGAAGGCAGGGATCGAAGGTGAGAAGCACTGATACGACGAGAAGCAAAGACTTGAGGTCTGCGAGACGGAGACGACACAGGAGAGTGCACCCAGGACGCAGGAGAGCCCTTATCAGGCGAACCGCCGGCCATAGAACGTCTTGCGTCCTCCCTTGAACGAAACGTTCTCCTCCTTTTGACAGGAACAACGTCCTCATCCTCACTAGATGAGAAAATCTCGGGGCTACTCCACCTCTCTTGCGCGTAGCCGACTTCCTCCCGAGATGAAGTAGGTCTGTGCATCCTCTTAAGGGGAAGCGATTCCTCCGCATAGCGTCAATACCTGCCTGGCGCAGAGCTATCAGTTGAAGAAAAACACTTCCCAGTGTCGCCTTTTCTATGGCGCACTGCTGCAGCCTGGGACGCAACAGGACTGCCTGAAGGGACGACTGATCCTATGGGGACCCCTCTCGCCTCCCTTCGACTGTCGACATGCTTTCTCCCTTGGGTCTGGGAGCTTGACAGCGGTCTAGGTCTAGGAGCACGAGAGAGACGATCAGCCGCCCCCTCCACTACACTGTCACAATCAAAAGCACCTACTTTGTCCGTAAGACGCTGAATCTGATCGCCCATTGATGCAAGGGCAGCAAACACTAACATAATTTGGATCCTCAGAAACAGCAGCAGGCGCAGGAGAAACCTGAGGTGAAGGTTCTACAACTTCTACTTGGGAAGGAGGTGGAGAAATAACTGAAGCATCCAAGGCCTTACTAGAAGAGCCTGACCTCTCACTCCGAGACACCGATCTCCTCACTCTATCTTTCTCCAATTTCTCCACATATTTAGTGAAAGTCTTCCACTCTTTCTCATTCAAACTTTCACACTCATTACACCTATTATCCCAAGTACACACACCCTCTCTACACTTCTTACACACTGTGTGAGGGTCTACCGAGGCTTTCGGTAGTCTCACCTTACACCCTTCTTTCAAACACTCTAAAGACAATACCAGAATCAGACATTGTAAGAAAATCCAAACGCGATTGCCAATCCAACTTTCCAATACCATACCAAAAGAATCCATCCGAGTACAGCAAAAAGTCAGCTAACGCGCTCGAAATTCAAGCAGGGAACCCTCAACAATGTTGACGGTTCGGCTGGCAGAGAAAATCTGATGAAAATGGGAATTGTTCCGAGCGCCAGCGCCACGGGAACGGGTGGCGATCACCTGAACTACCAGTGATCTAGCGGTTGCCGCGAGTTTTGAAAATTCTGCCAGTGCGACAGAGGATATAGCTATATATATACCTGCCAGGTAAGTGTCATACATGAAACAGAGAAATAATTTTTATTTGATTTTATTGTTCCGTGTGCATCTATTAGTCATCTTCTTTAAACAATAATGCATCATCATTATATACCTGAAGATGCCTAGTAATATACAGATGGAACTTATTGATCTAAAAGCAAATTCAGTACTAAAGAGTAAATTTAATGAACTTCCCTCACTCCCAAGTGCATTTGAAATTCTTAATTTTTGGCGATCATTACCATGTGAACATTTTCCAGAACTGAGAAAATTTGCCCAAAGTTATGCCTGTTGCTTTGGAACAACATACAGATGTGAGCAAGCATTTTCATCCATGAAAATGATCAAGAACAAACTGAGGTCGCAACTATCCGATTCAAATCTGAAGAATTGTCTGTTGCACTCAGTTAATAATTTAACTCCTAATATTACAGATTTGGTGAAAGCAAAGCAGTCAAAAGTCTAATTAAATCTAGTTATGTTTATTTTTCCTGCATGTGAAATTTCTTTTCTTTAAAACTGCTGATTGTGTTCACATTTTTATTAGTACTTTCAGAAATAACTAATGAATAT
>NC_061089.1:14843398-14848398 GCF_015104395.2 Macrobrachium nipponense
TGAGAAAATATCCTTAACCAAGCCTCCATGACTCAGCTCAATGTTGTCGAGCGGGCGGGCGCTAATTGCCGACCGGCACTAAATGAATATCAGGATAGTTTATGTAACTCGGGTGGGTTGCGGGTGCTAAAATCAAAGTGAAAGATTTTTTATCCGTTTGATCTACCGTACGGTCTATCACTGTAATGTTGCCTGAAGCGTTAGTACGGTGTTTTGATAAAAAATTGCAGCCCGACAGTACGGAATTAGATGTGTATAAACAAATCAAAAAACACATGTCTAAAATGTACCGACCTAGATCCTTCGCTCATTCAAGTTTTTGCAAAAAATGAGAACAAGCCACAACAAGTAAATGTGGTACATAATAATAATCAAGTTGCAGGGATGGTTTGTTATAACTGTAAACGACCAGGTCACATGATTTCAGACTGTCGGACGCGTTTTTGTTCAATACACAATAGTTCAACTCATTTCATATAACCGTTGCTACTCGAGGAATCAACAGCCAAACGCTACAAAACACGCAACCAGTTGCTAGTGCAAATAAAAAGAAGGGTCCTCAGTACTATAAGAAGAAACAACCAAACGGAAATTCTGCACAACAGCAGAAACAAACAAATCGTGCTTCAGGTACCTCTGTTCCTGGGCCGTCTAGCCAGAACTCGCAAGGGCAAGCGAATTTTCAGGGTGTGATAAACAAAGCAAATACCACGTAGTTCACTCCAAGGGGGACGAGGGCGATGTTGGGTCATCAATATCAACATCTTTGTATCAAATAATCAGTTTAATCATTTATCAGATCATTGTGAGACAATGATTTTCCTATGAAACAACACGGCGAATCAAAAAAATCTGTGCAGGTTCCCGTAGATTTGCAACAAATTCATGCAATTATTAGTCAAAACGAGTTGCGACCAACCTTACATGCAGTAAATTTGGACCATAAGTCATTCACTTTGTTCTTTGATTCTGGTAGTCCACGTAATATAATGGATTTAAGGACTCATCATTTACTCTTTCAACGTCCCTATAGAAAAGTCCGGAATAAGGCTCTCAGGCATTGGGAATAATGAATTAATGTTGTGGGCGTAACTCATGTACAGTACAAGGTCGGTAAGCGCACGTTTGCTGATACCTTTGTCGTTGTACAAAACATTAATAGTATCCCGCAGATAATTATCGGATACCGTCTATGGGCACTCAAAATATTATCTTAGCACCTGCAAAACACGGCGGTGTATATCAAAGGGAAATTTCTATAGGTCTTCTAATACCCTAAAATCTGTTTAGATAATAAAGAGACAGACAGAGTTGTCACTTACATTACGGAACCAATCACCTGTCTCATGAACCAAGAAATAATACAGGCAACCCAACAGAACTCTCGCTCACCCGTAATATCAGCTTGCACGCAAACCCTCGAACCTAACGTAACTTCAAAATATATTAGTGCGTGTAAAAAGAACCTTGCCAGGATCTGAAACATTAATCCTTTCCGAAACTCTGAAAACACGCGGATTATCCGTCACACAAGCCGTTATACAGTCGGCTCACAACAGCAATGTAATATCGAAGTCTGTAATCATTTGAATACCACTTTAGTAATCCACAAAAATCAACATATCTTGATGCCGAAGTTTATAAACATCGCATTCTTACCGTAGCTGAGATAAATCACGCTCAATCAGTCGCGGATGAAACCCTTTTGCAATCTATAAAGAACAAAATCAATAAAGATATTCAAGAAGAAGAAATTCAGCAGAAATTTTTGAATCTGTTAACTAAATATCATGATGTTTTTCCACTACGGATGGAACCTTAGGAAAAACGGATGTCATAGAGCATCAAATCAGGCTCAAGGACAAACAGAAAGTAATCTATGTACCTTCGTACAGACTTCCTATGAAAATTTCAGAATGAGATAACAGAGGAAGTAGGTAAAATGTTAAAGGAAGGAGTCATTAGGAAATCAAACAGCCCTTATAATTTTCCGTTAATAGTAGTACCGAAAAAGATCGAACTTGGCGGATATGCGTAGATTATCGTCGTTTAAACGAAGAAGAAACAATCCCTGACAGATTCCCAGTACCATGTACCGATGATATCCTATCTTTACTAGGCCAGAATAAATATTCACGAGCCTAGACTTACTAAAAGGATTTCATCAGATTCCGATGGAACAAGAAAGTATCCCATACACTGCCTTCAGCACAGCCAGGGGACATTATGAATTTTTGCGTATGCCTTTTGTGGTTTACGTTGTGCTCCTATAACTTTACTCGTATGATAAACGTCGTGTTTGGAGACTTGTTGGAGATATCCTACATGCCTACATGGATGACTTAGTAATCTTTTCCAACACATTAGAAGAGCATTTACGCAAATTGGAGTTAGTGTTACAAAGGTTTAAGGCAGCATAATTTAAGGGTAAAGATAAGTAAGTGTGAATTTTTTTTTTTTAAAACAGAACTAGTCTATCTAGGTTTCACGGTTTCTAGTGAAGGTCTCTTAAAGTCGTCCACGATAAGGTGTCGGCTATCCGTAACTTTCCGATACCTACTAACGTCAAGGGAATACAGCAATTTTTAGGGTGTAGCGGATATTATAGGAGGTTCATTAGGAACTACTCCATCATAGCCGCTCCCCTAACCGATCTTATAAAAAAGGGCGTAGATTTCGTTATGGTCTGAAATTCATCAACAGGCGTTCGATAAATTGAAAGATGAACTGTGTAGTTCTCCTATCTTGAAATTTCCTGACTTCAATAAGGAATTTTTCATAGCAACAGACGCCTCAGACTAGGAGTAGGTGGGGTATTGCTTCAACAATATGATAGACAGTTTTTACCCTATAGCTTTTATTCACGTAAAACTGAGACCTTCCGAAAGTAAATATGCAGTAATAGACAAGGAAGGGCTCGCTATTGTTAATTCACTCGTGCACTTTAAATTCATAATTACGGTTATCCCGTCAAGGTTCTCACTGATCATAAGCCCCTAACCGACTTCTTTAAAGGCTTTAGTCACAGCCCCAAGCGAACTCGGTGGCACATGATCATTCAGGACTTTGGCAGCGAGGATCGGGTATTTACCTGGGAAAGCAAATATCATTGCTGACGCATTATCACGCAACCCCTCTTCATCTTGTACCGAGCCATTAGCTGAATTAATAGATATCTCAACCTCCATGCCCGTTGTTAAAACTATATCCGAACAGGAAGATCTGGGCTGGAGTGCTGAACTATTACAGACGGAACAAAGAAAAGATCCGCAAATAGAAAAAATCATCATTGCGTTAACTTAAACGGAAATCCGAAGGAAAAAGAATACCTAAAGTATAAGCAGCAGAATTATATCCTACAGGAAAATCTCCTGTGTAGATCTGTGACGAGGAAAACCCGCAAACACACCGAGTTGAATAACAACCAGGTGGTGGTGCCTATCTCACTCATACCCACTGTCTTAAAGTGGTTGCATGAAAATCCACTGCACGGACATCCGGGTTATACCCTAATGTCACAGAAAGCCAAATCCTTATTTTATTGGCATACGATGCTTAGAGATATAAAAAAGCACATAGCAAATTGTCGCACTTGTCAAGAATACAAAGGGCACACGAAGACACCTGTCAGCCTAGGGGCTTACCCCGTGCCAAATCAACCCTTTGAAAGAGTACATTTAGATTTATTAACAGGGTTTTACGAGTCAGACAGAGGAAATAAGCACCTCCTAGTAATTATAGACGCTTTGACTCGTATATAGAACTTATAGCGCTTAAAACAAAAACCGCGGTTGAGTGCGCTAGGAAGTTTTACGAGTGCTACATTTGTAAACATGGAATTCCACACATCATTATCTCAGACTCGGGTGCGGGAGTTCAATAATCATTTCCTTAACTCCTTGTGCGAATTCCTAGTATAAAGAAAGTCAATACCATGATCTATCACCCAGAGTCTAATGGGCTAGTGGAAAGGGCAAATCGTAAGGTTTTAAACATTTTAAGGGTCAACTTAGGGGGGGCAGATCCCAACTGGGACATTGCCATACCTGCGGTACTAAGCACACTTAATCACTCGTATCACGTGTCTATTAAAATGACACCGCACGAGGCACTGTACGGTATCCCGGCCCGAACGCCTTTCCACATCTTAAAGCCTACAACTAATTTATCAAATCCTCTAAAGGATGTATGGATGCAAGCATAAGTCGATATAATATAATTCGTAAGAATTTAGAAGAAGCACAGATCCTAATGAAAAAAAATCATGATAAAATAGCTAAGCCAACTAGAACATATGCCGTGGGCGATCAGGTATACATACAAGTATACGTGCGTAAAGGTTTAAATTATAAACTGACACCTAAGTTTGAAGGCCCGTTTAACATTTTAGAAAATTTAACGGCCAATAGAGTTAGGGTTCAAAATGTATCCAAACCCACTGATGTGAGAATAGTCCCATTGGCACATATCAGAATCTAAAGAAAGGTAGATGGAGTGAGGGAAAAAAATGGTTGTATTTATGAAACTTGTATAATAAATTATATATATATATATCTATTAATCATATTGTATGTAAACCTATTCTTTTACGCGAGTTATTACATCTGTTTTACTCATTGCAGGTTTTCAAAAATGAATCTGTTATTGTTAGGAGTGATATTGTGTATTCAGACATCTTTGTTGTATGGAAAGAGTGTTAGGACTAAAGGACATAGAATTTAATCATGGCTCGATTATCGAGAGAATCGATGATGTATTCATCGTGTCAAGTAATATTGTTATCGAGGTAGATATGCACGCCATTTTCTTACCTGAAGATGACGTCCTTAACTTAAAGAATGACCTGATGAGGTTTGGTATTTCCCTTAAGGAAATGCATGAACGTAATTTTCATGCTAACTCAGAGATTTCACTAGCTCAAACGCTAAGCGTCGCAGAAACTGTTGCTTATGACATACAAAATAAAACCGCCGAGGCAGAAGAACTCGCTCGTGACTGCT
>NC_061089.1:14853398-14925785 GCF_015104395.2 Macrobrachium nipponense
CTGTTCGAGTTGTGATTTCTACACCACAAACTGTTATTATTTAGATATATTATATGTATTTTTTCTTTTTTATTTATGAAAGTAAAGAAACTTCTGTTCAAATTGACCACATCATTTCGACTAATTTTACAGTTTCAAAATTTCAGACACCAAAGTACAGTAATTGAAGATGGCTTCAAAACAACACGAAAACCAGTATTCTATTTTAAAAATAATACATATACAGCAAGAGTTAAATCCAAGAGTAAAATCACATTTTACTACCACAAAGTATGCTTTAGATGTGGGCAAAGACTTCTTAATGATCCAGTCATTCTATAGAATAAAAACTGTCAGTGTCATTATGTACATAAATACAGGCAGTCACCAGGTTATGGTAGTCTCGGTGTATGGCGCATTTAACCTTATTCTATGGTTTTACTGCACTCTAAGAGCCATTTATATACCCGAGGACTGCCTGTACTCTAGCAATCCTATCATAACTATTAAGAACCCACTAAAGTGGGCCCTCTGTACTGTGGACCCCCTGTATTCGCTCTCCGGACTCACACATTTGCGGATTTCTCTCAGGAACATTTCCCCGCATTGTTCAAGGAAAATTAACATATTCGCGGTATTTTTCTATGAGAAATACCCACAAATTCTTTTTTTTTTTTTTTTCTTATCAATTTCATCATAAAATGCACTTTTTCTGATAAACTTAAAAAAAAAAAAAAAAAAAAACAGGTATAAACATTTTTAGTGGGTTTTTCTTGAGTTTTATCTAACAAAATAGGCAGCTTAAAGCATCTTTATAGGGGTTTCAACTAGTATTCGCAGGGGTCTGGTACACATCTCCCACAAATACAGGGGAACACTGTAAAAAGAACTAAATTCCACAGGACTTACTTCTGGGAGTTTGCCGAGATAATGTACTTGAAGGAGGAGGCATCAGCGAAAAATCATCAAAGTCAGTAAAATGGAGACCTTCCACAAACTCTGGGGTTTGAAGGGTCACCCTCGAAGGCCTGTGTGCAAAATTTTAAGACAATAAAAGTGACGAGTGTTTGTAGTATGGCAACTTTCTCAAAAAGCAAAAGTGGTGTACTGTATGCAGTACCATGTCCTGCAAAACTAAACCAATGAATGGAAGGGAATATACAATTTAGGGCAAAGGCCAAGCACTGGGACGTAGGAGGTCACTCAGCACTGAAAGGGTTATGGGAAGTAGAAAGCTTTACGTAAAAGGAAAAGGGAAAACCTTGCATTTACACAATAGAAAAGTTGTTAGGAGAGGGTGGGATGAAAGGAGTTGCAGCTAGGAGCCAAAAGGATGTTGCAAAGAACCTAAAATAATCCCTACTGCACAATACATGAGGTGCACTAACAGCACTACCCCCATACAGGGTAAACCTACGTTCAGAATATCCAAACCAAATACTGCATGAGGCTAATATTTACAATATCTTGAATTACCTACTGACTAACATGTATGAAACTTATGAGAATAACAAGAATGAAGAAATGCATGATCAAAATAGACCAATGCAATTCTGGATTGCAAATTGCAAAGCCCATTTTCTTATATTAATGACATTGTTGCAATAAAGGTATATACAGTAATACATACATAGGTTTTCCATGTGTTCTTGGGAGCAACTTATGTTTCATAATAAAGGGATTTTGACATAGGAAAAATCTATTTCTGGGCGAGGAAGCCGTGTCGCCCAGTAAAATATGTTCCTTTAGCGCTATTTCTAAGGTAAATTATTGCTAAAATACCAGAGAACTGCTAAATTGGACATGCCAGAATATTCTGACTCGCTCACCCTTCCTAAAAGGGTGTCGGTATGAATCTGGGGCGAGTGCAAAATACTACCACAGCAGCCTCTCCAATTAGCCTTTTCCACATCAAAACCCCTTAGAAAAGGGGAGCCGTGCTACGGCTCACTCCCTGCTACCGCGAAGGTAGCGTCAGGGTCGACGTACCTGCAGATAGCATTCTAGCTTGGTGACTAAGTAGGGTGGGAAAGACAGGGTAGGATTTCACTGGGCGACACGGCTTCCTCGCCCAGAAATAGATTTTTCCTACGTCAAAATCCCTTTTCTGGGCTCAGCCGTGTCGCACCATGAAATTGTACCAGAGAAAACACCAAGCTAAAGACATGTAAGTTAAACGACAATTCAAAAATAAAGGGTTGAAAGTGAAAAACTAAAAAATGTGAGAATATAATAAACTAAGATACACAGTATAAAAATATATCATAGCCTTAATAGACACTATATTTAAAGGCTAAAAATGTATATAAATTTCAGTTACAAAAATACAGATTTAAATTGTAATACAATAACAATATGTACAAATAAAACTTAAACTAAATATGAACATCATAGTATGGGCTGAGGTAGCTTAGGTAGATTGTTAATGAGGCTGGCGGAAAGAAAATGAGGAAAAATTAAAGCCACTGCAAATTGTTCATGCTGTAGCAGGGGACACTGATCTGCCCACTGCTACTGTCGGGTATTTAAGAGCCTCCAAGGACTTAAGGTAATGGCATTTAAAAACTGAGGGTGACTTCCAACCAGTGTACTTTTTAAGATCATCAAAACACATATATTTGAAAAGTTAATAGTTGTTGCAATAGCTCGGATGTCATGCACCTTTGGAAATGATCCTGAATTAGCTTTCTTTATAAAATACAAAATTTGTTGCCTTATGCCCTTTAGAGAAATGGTTCCCCCAGCTTCCCTAATGAAAAACGGGCCTTTCGAATGGCCAGATGTCCTAGAAAGGAAATCCTTCAGTGTTTGCACAGGGCACAATGATGGATCCTGCGGAAGCGGGACAATATTCCACGGCGACCACCTATCTAAAGGGTCCTCATTCTTGGCGAGAAATGTCTGATCTGGTGAAAGCAACACGTCCCCCGAAGGTAAAAATTCTATATGACCTGGGTCTCTAGATAAAGCTGACAACTCTGAGACCCTAGCACCGGAAGCCAGATTTAACAAAAATAGTGTCTTACGCAATAAGGACTGATAATCACACACCAAGTTGTCTGTATCCGAAGCGAGCTCAAGTACATTGTTAAGCAACCATGACACTGTCGACGGTCTCTGTACAGGCCGAAGACGTGCACAAGCCCTCGGAATAGAGGTGAAGTAAGACTCAGTTAAATTGATACCAAATCCGATCTGGAAAATCTTTTTCAAGGCTGATTTCGTAGTTGTAATTGTGCTAGCCGCCAAACCTTGTTCAAATAAACTCCTGAAGAAGGTGAAAGCTACATTAACTGACATATTTTGGATATTGGACGCATTGAGGAAAGCCGCCAATTTCTTAACTGTTGAATCATATTGGCGGAGTGTTGATTCCCTTTTGTCTGACTCCAAGAACAAAATATTTTCTGGGTCTATGTCCTCACCCCTCCGTCCTGCAAACTTCATGAAATCCATAAAGTTAGGGTTTTGTGAAGACCTGAGGAATCGAACACAGTCTTCGTTTGTACTTTTTGTGACAAGCTCGAGTTCGGAAGAGAGTGAGGACGGAGACCCAATTCTAGAAGAAGAGGAAACCAGTTGCTCTTCAGCCAATGTGGTGCTATGAGTGCCACTTGACCCTTGAATGACCTCAACTTGTTTAGAACCTTCAGGAGAAGGTTCACTGGAGGAAATAAGTAAATTTTCTGCCATTGGTTTCAATCTATGGTCAGAGCGTCCGTAGCGTAGGCCAGAGGGTCCAGGTTGGGGGCTACGTAACATGGGAGTTTGTGGTTTGCCTCGGTAGCAAACAGATCCACTTCCAGACCCGGTACTATGCTGCAAACCTTCTTGAAAGACTTCCAGTCCGGTGACCATTCTGATTCCAGTGGGACTGAGCGAGAAAGTGCGTCCGCTACTACGTTCTGAACTCCTGCCAGGTGAGTAGCTGACAGATGCCAGGTGTTCTTGGCCGCTAGAGAGAAGATTGCTATCATTACGTGGTTCACATGGCTTGATTTTGAACTGCCTCTGTTTATGCAGTGCACTACTACTGCACTGTCGAGAACCAACCTGATATGAGTCCCCTTTGGCGGGCGAAGTTTCCTCAACGTAAGAAACGGCCATAGCCTCCAGGACACGTTGATGTGGAGCTTCTGGAACTGAGTCGACCACATCCCCTGAACCTTCTCGTACTGCGAGTATCCCCCCCAACCCGTCAGAGACGCATCCGTATGCACCACTACGGACGGAGGAGGAAATTGCAGCGGAATTGTCTTCGCCAAGTTTGATGCCTTCGACCAAGGCCGAAGAAGTTTCTTCAGGATGGCTGGCAACGGAGCAAGCCTGTCCCGGAACCTTGCATTGGCCTTCGAACGCCAAACTCGATTGACATCCTTGAGTTTGGCCTTCAGCAGGACGTCTATCACGGAAGCAAACTGGAGAGAGCCCAAGATCCTCTCCTGGACGTCTTTTTGGATTTCAAGAATTGCCTTGTCGCCTTTGCAATCTCCTTTCTCTTTGCCGATGGAATGGAAAGAGTATGCGAATCCAAGTCCCATTGGATACCTAGCCACTGGAACCTTGACTCTGGGGACAGGCGGGACTTGCCCCTGTTGATTTTGAACCCTAGGTGTTCTAGAAAAGTCATGACCTTTTTCGTGGCTTTCATACACTTGTCCTTGTCCATCTCCCACACAAGCCAATCTTCCAGATACGCTACTACCATTATACCCTGAGACCTTAGCTCCTGCACCACCGACTCCACTAGCTTCGTAAAAATCCTCGGGGCTATATTGAGCCCGAAGGACATTACTTTGAAGGAGAAGGCTTCCTTCCCTAATTTGAAGCCTAGAAACGGACGGAAGTGCCGAGCTATCGGGACATGATAGTAGGCGTCTGTAAGATCTATAGAGGTGGTGACGGCCCCACGGGGAAGTAAGGTTCGCACCTGAGAGATGGTCAGCATTTTGAACTTGTCGCAACGAATGTACAAGTTTCAACGGGACAAGTCTAAGATCACCCTTCTCTTGTCGGTGCCTTTTTTCGGAACACTGAACAAGCGTCCCTGGAACTTCAGTTTCCTGGTTCTCAACACTGCTCCCTTTTGTTGGAGAAGCTCCTGGGAGTAGTCTACCAACTCCTGTGTTGGTTCTTGATAGAAGGTGTTGGGTGGAGGCAGACCTTCGATCCAACTCCAGCCTAGGCCCCTGGATACCATGCTTTTTGCCCAATTGCTGAACCCCCAACGATGACGAAAGTGGTACAGCCTGCCTCCTACCTGAGAGTCCTCATTGAGAGGATGAGGGTCTTGTCCCTCTTCCTGTTCCTGAACCTCTAGCTCGGCCGGAGGCTCTGGTTCCGCCACGTTGGTGAAAGGAACCCCTTGCTCTGCCACTTCTCCCAAACCTGTTAAAAGGCTGAAATGCCTAAGACTCAAAGGTTGGGTTAAAGGCAGGCGACATTGCGTACAGTGTTGGAGCTTGTTGGGTAGGAGACGGGGCCAACAGAACCAATTGATGCTGAGGCTGTGCCTTGGAGGTCGAAGGCTGTGGTACGACTAAAGATTGTTGTTGAGCTGGTTGGAAAGGTTGGAATCTCCTTTGTTTCTTCCTTGGCTGCGAACCTGAGGACGACGACTCTGGTTTCCTTTTATTTGGAATACTCCAGCGTAACCTGATGCTTTGGTTCAGGCGTGCTGCCTCATGCTGAACCTCGTTAACCACCGAGGGCGGGAATAGATCTGTGCCCTAAATTGAGGAAGCCAGAAGCTTGTTCGGTTCATGCCTAATCGTAGCTTCGGATAGGACATGCTTCCTGCAATTTCTCCTAGCCACCGCAAAATCATACAGATCGCATTGCATGCTCAACAGTAATGACTTTGCGATAACCTTAAACGGTGGCTCCTGTGCGTACTCAAGAGCCGCCGTCTCGGTCATCACTAATGAGTTAAGAGACCTTGCAAGACGTGACCTAGCATCGAACTCTGTTTGAATTAGAGCATCCGACAGCCTAGGAAGGCGTTCACTGAACATAGTGATTGCACAATCTAGCTTAAGCTTCCCCACAGAGAAGGTTGCCAGCAGATCTACCCACAAATCCTCCCCGCTCAGAAGAAGCAGAGATGTAGGGTCTGTTTCTCTAAGCTGGGGCATGGGCTCATCACGTGTCACTGCTTGAAGAGTAAGCTCCGCCACCTTAGTTGTAAAAGGTAACGGGTTCTCTTCGTCTGTCATGAACATAGTGAACGGGCCTCTTGAAGGCCGTGATCCTAGTGTTCGCGCAGTTCCACTCCTCCAAACTGCAGACCCATGAATGTTGAGCCTGGTCCCTGGAAAGGATGACAGTTTCCTTTGGAACCTTATCCTCCCTAACAAGAGCAGCCTCCGTAAGCCGGACATAGCCGATGAAAGGGTACAGCAGCCTTCTATCGTTAACATCACATTTATGTACGGGAGCGAAGTTCGCTACCCTCCAAGGGTTACTGGGATGAAAGGGAGGGAGAGTGGAACCGTCCGGCATACTCTGGCCTTGCACTAGGTTGGGCCGAACCTGCTGCACCCTGCTGAAGACCCGCAATTAGAGACTCCTGAGCGCCCAGTCTCTTAATCACCTCCTCAAACCTTGCTGTAACAGTACTGACTAAGGATCCTAGGTTAGTGACCTGTTTTAAAATATTCGTGTTGAACAGGTCCTGCCCAGCAGGAGAGGGATCCCCCTTCTCCTCTGGTACCTTATGAGGTATCAGGCCCTTAGAAGTTGATGGTAAAGGGCTCGAAGGGGAATGGTAAGATTTCCCCTCCTTTGACCTTGGTTTAGAGGGCTTCGACAGAGACTTCTGCCTGGTTTTAGCATCTCCGGTATGGGATGTCAGAACATTTTTAGGGAGGTTGCCATATGATGTTTTTGGTACTGAAGCTCTTTTATGCAGTGTTTTTGCCTGAAGTTTTTTCACTTTAGGTATCACCGAGGAGGGTTGCAACCTAGAAGGAGGCAAACCCCCGGTGAAACCCTGGAATGATCTAGAAGAAGGAGAGGAAGAGTTAGAAGTACTCAAGGAATGACCTTGAGGACTTAGAAGGCTAGCCTCATCAACGCTCTTACCAATACCCATATCATTGTTGCGATACCAGTTCTTGAATAGTATCAATTATGGGAGCTGCAACTTCTGGGACCACGTAGGCGGTTTGTTTCCTTGCCGGGAAGATTAAAGCCGCCATGTCCTGGGAAAGGAGGTAAGGTTTCGACTTCCCAACATTCCGTCCAAACCCTCCTACCCAAGCCTTGAGGGTGGAGAGAGCAGCATCCCTTGCAGACTGATCCGCCTGTAAGAAATAAAATATGTTAACCTTGAGCTTAACTTACTATGCTATCGGAGACGATAGGGCTAAAAGTTCAGTAAAATACAATATTACTACACAGACCACATTAAAGGTAGAGGCACAGGGAACGGGTGACTTACCGAAGAAGTAACAAGAGTTACCAACTCGTAGCAATTAAAGCAGTTTTCATGATGCCATACCACGGAGTTCTCTCACAGCACAGCGCAGGGGGCATGGCCCCGGCAAACATCGTGCCCACAAGGATCCTGGAGGACGGCATTACAGCCGGGAACCAGACATTGGGTGGCCTGTAAATATAATGATACATGAGTATCGCCATGTAACAAGATATGAGTCGCTCAAGGAAAAATGATATTGAGCCGGAGTGACCCGGACTAAATAAAAATATGCATCCCAGGAACTCGTGCTAAGCGCATAAAAATCAACACAGAACCGTGGTAGCCAGGAGGACAATACATTTCGGGTAACCTGGAACCTCATATTGAAGCTACCCGATCAGGGAGAATCAAATACAAAGGCGCTAGCAACGGGCTATCCCAGGCAGCAATGAACCTGGAGGTTCAAAGAACTAATAAAACGAAACAATAAATAAATAATAATTCTATATTATTATCTCCGCCTAAGAAGGTATAACCTTCCAAAAACAAAACCCTCGACGAAGCCGTAGAGGCTGGAACGAAAACCCGCCATGGGCGGGGAGGGAATGTCTAAGGCGGGCGGGTGAAAACATTCAGAGGCGGGAGAAGCCGAGCACGCTCAGACTACCGCCAACTCCGAAGAAGGTCGGCTGAGAAGCGACACCCACCAACCTAAGGTCTGAGAGGCCCCCCTTCACACCCCCCGCAGACTTGGGTCATCCGTCAGCGACAACCTGAGCGAGAGAAGCACCCACTCAGTGGGGGCCCCGAACGGAGGGGGAAAAGGGGGGAGGGGTCGGTAGGGGTGACGATCATGTGACCCAGCGGCTCCCCGTGATTACTGGATTGCGAGGAAGGCGCAGGGGTAGGCTAGCCGACACGATCACCCAAAGGAAAACATACACAAATAAACAATAAATACTTAAAAGTAATGTAAAATCATGCACTAACACAGGGGGGGGGGGGGGGGGGAACATGGGAAGGGAAATGAACACAAAACTAAAAAAATACCAAACAGCCAGGTATGGCCACCCAATAAGGATGTCCCTAACCAGGACAAAACCGGAATGGCCTAATGCCGTAACGATATAAGTAAACCGAACGGCAGAGGTAGGCATGATAACGAAAAAGAAATAAAACAAAATCATAATGAAAAGTAGTAAAACTATAACGGTGGGTACCCGATGAGGCACGAAACAAAGACACGTGCTCGAAAGGAAACCCCCGTGGAAAGCACAAAATAAACAAAAATATAAACAAGCATATACACGATCGACAAAAATTGCCATCCAAGAAAAGGGAAATAAGAGCACTGATATACAACTCGGTTCACGAAGTATGGAAGACCACGCGAAACCGAAACGACACCAAAAAGAGACGCGTAATGGTGGCGCCCAGCCTCGTCAGCGAAGGCGACGCCAGACAAAACCCTAAATAATAGGACCACAAGGGTCAAAATCACTCCCTAAATAGTGCCGAACAAAAAACCAGTACTTAACTTGGATGGGGGGGCAGATTGATGATCCATAGCTAACAAACATAAGCCAAAAAGGCAGATAAAAAAAGAACGCAAAAATAACGTGCAGCTCTCCTAAAGGCTATCAAAGGAATGTCGACCCTGACGCTACCTTCGTGGTAGCAGGGAATATGCCGTAGCACGGCTCCCCTTTTCTAAGGGGTTTTGATGTGGAAAAGGCTAATTGGAGAGGCTGCTGTGGTAGTGTTTTGCACTCGCCCCAGATTCATACCGACACCCTTTTAGGAAGGGTGAGCGAGTCAGAATATTCTGGCATGTCCAATTTAGCAGTTCTCTGGTATTTTAGCAATAATTTACCTTAGAAATAGCGCTAAAGGAACGTATTTCACGGAGCGACACAGCTGAGCCCAGAAATGCTAATAAGGAGAAGAGCCCTTCTCCGACGGGCAGAGGCAGTGAAAATAACGGCTCTTTCTACGGCATTCAATTCATGTAGTAGTCTTCTCTGTTCGTCCTGCATTCTTCTTTCCTTCAGCGCGTAGCTGGTATTTCAAGTTTCCTAAGACATATAAAGTTCTCTTGTTGTCTTAGACAAGGAAACTTTGTAGTATGTCCTTAGGAAACTATACACCAGCTACACCCGGATGAAATAATTGTAAGACGAATGGAGAAGACTACATAAATTCAGACATAGAAACAGCTGTATTTTCAATAATATAAATTTTCATAATAAAATTTATTATTTGGATACTTACCTACTGTTAAATTAGCTATATCTCCCCACTGATTAGGCGAGTCGGTGTAGTTTACCTGTTCTCCACCAGGTGTGTTTCGAATGTTTTAGCTTGTCAGAATTCTCCTTGACAGCCCACTAAGTTGTGGGGAGGCTGGGTGGGTCTACTTTAACAGTAGGTAAGTATCCAAATACATAAATTTTATTATGAAAATTTATATTAGTATTGGAGATGAATCTTACCTACTGTTAAATTAGCTGATTCCCACATTAAGAAGAGGATGGCGGGTAGTGCAGCTTGACAAAATTCCGCTCAGCCATTCGAGCTAAAGGTTTCTTATACAAAACCCAAATCATTCTCACCTGATCTGGAATCCTTGGTGCATTTTACTACCACCATTCAGGGAGCAAGGCTCTCATACGTATGCAGCAAAGAGTAGCCTTGAATAGAAAACCGCTTTGATTCAGCCAGCATGAAACGCAAGCGGTATGAGGGACCCCTGTGCCTGGGTCCAAAAGCCCTATCAAACGACAGTCACTTAAAATGAATACCTTTACAATATCAAGGTACGCTCCTATACAAAATTCGTACCTTCACGCTCCTCAAAATATTAAAACCCAGGGATTTAATCAAAAGAGCCTAAAGAATTGCTCTTTTTCGGTTCAAGAAAAGACTACTCACTACTAGTAGCGGATTAAGGGCTTTACTGTTTTCAAACACAATTCTGTATACTTAAGGTAGTGATCAGGCAAAAACTGAATTGTACTTCTACTGTGACACATCAATCCTATTCTGGAGCGACAAATTGACTGAACACTAAATGAAGTTGCAACTGCTGCTCACATTATGAATGTTTAACTTCAATAAGGTAGAAGATATGGAGCTAGTTCTCATACACTAGCCTATCCATTATGTCAAAGAGGACCTTGTGTTCCTTGACAAAGTTTCTAAAAATCATAACACAAAAGGTTAACTTTGCCTCTTCCATTCTAGGTTTTCTAAAACCACAAAACAAAAGTTAACTTTGCCTTAAGTTTAACCATTGGTAAAGGCGTTATAAGTTTATAAGAATCCCAACACAAAAGGTTAACTTTGCCTCTTTCAGGCTTAACCTTCACAAATACATTCTAAGTTTTCTAAAACCACAAAACAAAAGGTTGATTTTTGCCTCTTCCAGGCTAACCTTTGACCACAACATCTGTTTTTCTTAAAACCACAAAACCAAAGGTTAATTTTGCCTCTTCCTCATTTACCTTTGACAAAGATGTTCAAGGTCTCTAAAAGGATGATAAAAATGTTCTAGGTTTAACCTTTAAATTTAAATGGCCAACAGGATAGAGAAGTTTCCTCTTTCCCTGCCCCCTCCCCCCCACAAGGGGTTAGATTGGAATTCTTACAGGGAACTGTAAAGCATAGCCTTAACATCACCCTCAGCTCTTAGGCAGAAAGCTAAAATAGCATTCCCTTACACCAGCTTAAAGAAGGGTGTTGACAGCAAATTTACTTATTAACCACAGCTAAATAAAAGGTTTTACAGTAAATTCAGATAAAGTTTAAACCCTCATCGATACTCCAGAGAGAGACTGATATAGAGATGAAGGGGCTTCAATCTCAACACCTTACAGTGCTGGTCCTCAGCAAGATCTAAAAGTACTTGATGCAATACTGAGGAAAGTACGTATGGAACGATAACTTTCGAAGTAGACAGTGAAGAGTTTTATCTCCTCTAAACAGAAAATATTGACGTCTACAAGGTTCCAGTGCTGAAAATTCCTCCAGAATGGTACCCTCAGCAACACACAGACCACTGCTTCTGACCCCAGGCCATGGCAGTTTTAAATTAAGGACAGATCCTATGATAACTTAAAAATCTTATTATTGGGAGGGGACATTCTAACCTCTCCAAGCAGTTAAAGAGATGCCTACGTCAATGGAACTGTATGGAATTGTGTAGTTGTAGTAGAGTTGATTTCTTCTCAACGGAAGAATGAGAAATCTACCAAGAGCATTGGAAATTCTGAAAAGTTTTCCCCTGAGGCTACAAGGGCTCTACAGGAGACTAAGCAATTCTTGAACATGAAATTGCTCAATCGAATTCAGTAGATACAAGGGGCAGGCCTATGAGTCTGAATTAGGCAAAATTTCAGGAAACATCCACTGCTCAAGCCCAGGGCCAACAAAGTATTAGTAATCATTCGGCTGTCCCTGTTCATTTACATGCTAGGAAGCTAAATGAGTGTTCCTTAAATCCACCCAAGTGCCAAACTTATGGATGTCAGGGCCCTTGTAGGCAGCTGTTCTTCCTGAATCCCCAATTGCTAAAACACTGTCCTTCCACAGGATGGATGATCAAACCAATATGTTGTTTCATTTCACTCAAAGCAGCAAATTTCCCACAAAGACTTTGTTTCTGACCAGGAATAAACCTGCTAAGCATCCTGATGTCTTTCCACTGCCCTGACATCTAAAAAGTTTTACCAGGTGTACTTGACCATTCTGTTGCATGAAGGTTAATGACTAGTTAAACTCTGTGTTGCATGACAGAGGGAAAAGACCAAAACTTGAACTTAGAACCAAATGGACGATTCCTGGTTAAAGTTTCCCTCCTACAGTCCTGGAGCCAAAGTTGGTTCTGGATTACTTACAAATTTAATTAGAGTTATTTGTAAGTCGTAATTCTTACGCTGAAACCATACATTAATTGAGCATGATTATCTGAAAATAACCCATAAGGCCATGTTTCCTAATGAGGAAAAACCCTTACCATATAGGAAGTTTCTTACCGGTCTAAAATCTTCAAGCAGCACATGCCTATTCATTTTGACCGACAAGCATGCATAATTAAATATCATCCCCATAGATAAGGATGGGGATATAAAGAATTAACAATGTAGAGCATAGAAATTGGGCCAGAGGAAGCAACAGGTCCTTGGCCTTTGGAATACTGTTGACAGAGTGGGCTAACTTGAATAACTTAATCAGAAGTGTCTTGCTCCTAAAGTCGACACCATCTACCAATGGGCAACTCTTAAAGTCGACACCATCTACCAATGGGCAACAAGTCCCTGACATAACTTACAGAAGGCTGCACACTAACCCAAACAAAGTGCACAGAACAGCAATACCTTCTAGTAAAAACCCTTTGAAGGAATTTGCACGACTGGATGTATGGTAAGTGGAATGAATACATTCTGCATGTGTACCACAAGTCTGCCCATTGTTTGGAAAGGCACTAAAACCATGCTAGAAAACCAACAAGTATATGGGCAGACACTTACTGTTATTCAGTCTCCAAATGTCCAAGAATATCTCCAATTACTTATGGGTGTCTTCCTAAAGAATTACCCTTGGACCATCATTCCCTCTAAATTCAATCTCCTACTAAAAGAGACTTATGAGAGACCTCTGCTGAAGACAAGGGAAGCTATAAGAAGGAGAATAAACCAGTGGAGGACAATCACAAAGAATCACAACTGCCCTTCACCGTCTCCATCATATAACATGCTGGTCCCAAGTCTCTCCATGTATGTTAGGAGGCTGCAACTGTCCATATCCCAGAACCTGAATCTGCACTTATCCCCTAAAGGCATAAAATAAGACTACCAATAGATAATCCCGAACTGCATAATCAGACAGGAAACGAAAGTGTTCTCACTTCTTCCAAACAGAGTGAGTATAATCATGAGGGCATTACCCTGCAGCATCAGAAAAAGTTACTTGTTTCCTCGCTAAAACTTCCGCTGGGCGGGCGTCTCCACCTCTCTAAGAAGTCGCAGAGACGAGACGTATATAAAAGGTAATAACTCAAGCAGACTGAAAATCCATCAGCATGTCTATCAGTCTCGAGTTCATTTCCCCACAGGAAAGAGAAAGAAAGCGAACCTCCTATTAACCCTTAAACGCCGACTGGACGTATTTTACATCGACATTTTTTGTCTCTCGGGTGCCAACTGGACGTATTTTACGTCGACATACAAAAGTTTTTTTTTAAAATTCGCGGAAAAATACTTTTAGGCCTACCAGCCGAAAACTCTTGAATCACGCGCCTTGGGGGATCCTGGGAGTTCACGGATCAAGGTGTTGTTTTGTTTACAATCGTTACGCAGGCGCGCAAGCGCGAATTTCTTTCTTGCCGCACTAAAAAGTATCTGTGACACATCTCAAAAATTATTTCGTCACTTTGACATAATTTTTGTACCATTTTAAATTAGCCGTTACATGGAGTATTATATATGAAAATGTGCGCATTTTTATGTAGAATTTATCAGTTTTGAGATATTTTCTTATAAATAACAATAAGTGCCAAAATTTCAACCTTCGGTCAAATTTGACTCTACCGAAATGGTCAAAAAACGCAATTGTAAGCTAAAACTCTTATATTTTAGTAATATTCAATCATTTACCTTAATTTTGCAACTAATTGTAAGTCTCTAGCACAATATTTCGATTTATGGTGAATTTATGAAAAAACTTTTTCCTTACGTCAGCGCGGTAACTCTTCCGAAAAAAATCATACATACGATTGTGGTAATGTTTGCACCATTTTAAATTAGCCGTTACATAAAGTTTTATATGAAAATGTGCGCAATTTCATGCACAATACAACTAAAAACAACCCATGGTTGTAGCTTTTATCAATTTTGAAATACTTTCATATAAAAAATGATAAGTGACAAATTTTCAACCTTCGGTCAACTTTGACTCTACCGAAATGGTCGAAAAACGCAATTGTAAACTAAAACTCTTATATTTTAGTAATATTTAAGCATTTACCTTCATTTTGCAACAAATTGGAAGTCTCTAGCACAATATTTCGATTTATGGTGAATTTATGAAAAAAATAACATTTTCTTTAAATCCGCGCGGTAACTTCCGAAAAAATCATACGTGCGATTGTGGTAATGTTTGCACCATTTTAAATTAGCCGTTACATAAATTTTATATGAAAATGTGCGCAATTTCATGTAGAATACAAAAAAAATAATTGAAGGTTGTAGCTTTTCTCATTTTTGAAATATTTGCATATAAATCACGATAAATAGAAAAAAACCACGTTCTGTCAACTTTGACTACCGAAAATGGTCGAAAAAAACGCAATTGTAAGCTAAAAACTCTTACAGTCCTAGTAATATTCAGTCCTTTATCTTCATCTTGAAACAAATTCGAAGTCTCTAGCAAAATATTTAGATTTATGGTGAATTTAAAAAAAAAATCTTTCCTTCCCTCCGCGCGCGGATTCTCCGCCACAAATCTCCGAAATGCGTACGTACCATTCTCGGAATATTTGCTCCGTTTCATATTAGGCATTTCATAGTTTTATATATGAAAATGTGCGCAATTTCATGTAGAATAAAACAAAAAATATTTGAAGGTTGTAGCTTTTCTTATTTCCGAAATAATTGCATATAAAAAGAAAAAATTAATATATATCATAAAAATTTGACATTCGGTCAACTTTAACTCGTCAGATATGGTCGAAAACTGCAATTGTAAGCTAATACTCTTACAGTATAGTAATATTCAATCATTTGTCTTCATTTTGAAAGAAATTGGAAGTCTCTAGGACAATATTTAGATTTATGGTGAATTTTTGAAAAAAATATTTCTTTACGTCCGCGCGTTACGAATTCATGCATTATTTTGTGATAATATTTTCTCTATGTTGCTTTTATTGTTTTACAATGTGTTATTACCGCCAAAATGATCGCAATTTAGTGTAAAATTACACGGAAAAAAAGTAACTTGTTACCTTTAACCGTTTTGCGCACAGCGCGATTTGAATACAATTATATATGAAATTTCGTTTTTGCGCTATCATATATCGCATTATTTATATATGATAATGATAATTCTTTTCATTTCTGATGGTTGCATACTAAACTTCAGGCAATGACAAAAAAAGGAGCCAAAAATGAACTCTTAATCTTGAAAACTAAGCGCGCTGTGATTTTTTGAAAAAAATATTATTTCCGCTTCCGCGCTCACTCTGAAGCACCTCCGGCACACGGGAGACATTTTTTTTTTTTTACCGCTTCGGCGTAAGAGGGTTAAAGATGGTTAAAGGACCAATATGCGTTGTACAGCAAAAGTCAGCCTTCGGCTCTCCGCGACTTTAAAAGACAAGACGACAAGCCAAGGGAGACAAAGGGAGATTGTGTCAGAGGACGAGAAAAGTTACGAAATGCTCTCAAATTGGAGAAAGCGTTGGTTCTCTTCTCCACTATTTAAGTGCGCCAAAATACGCTAAGACAATTAAGATATATTCTCTATGTGGCCTCTATCCTCAACAAAATGAGGATACAGCAAGGCGTATTGTGGTAGCAAACACCGACAGGCCCAAATGAGTTCCTCCAACTCCATTCAAACTGCCGACAGGAGGTAAACAAAGAGCTTAAAGGATTGCTCTTTCTCCGCAACCCTTGGTGACAAAAAGCGACACTTGTCGATAAGAGGTGACAGCAGCTGAGTGCTGTATCGAATCCACGACGACTCATTGAGAACAAGACAGTTTAAGTGACTCGGGACTCGGCCAAGTCCGCACTCAGCACGAGTCAACTGCATTCACACGAGTCAACAATGTCCACAGCAAGGTTCCCCGATGTATCAGACCAAATTATCGTACCAAATCTCTTCAAATGATTGTATTTTGATTAATAATAGTTTATCGTACAATGGTCAAATTACCATACTTGTACGATAATTATCGTATGTCTGGGAACCCTGGTCCGCAGTCCGCACTAGTCGACAGGAGGAGAGAGAACGAGGCGCCAAAAGTGGAAGGCAGTGGGAGAGGAGTTACAACAACGCTCCCGCCTCGTCCGAAAGCGATCGTACATACTTGAAAGCATTCCTATATGAAACTAAGTAAGAAATCTCTGAAGCTAGAATAACTTGCCAAGAACTGTAGATACTACAGACAGTGTAGACTTGAAAGAGAAACATTAATCGAGGCAGTAGTAAGATTTGCCGATAGCCGAAGAGGAAGCACGCAAAGAACAAACACAAGCATTACAAAGAAAAATTATATTGTTATGATACAATAAAGTTTCATACATACTTACCTGGCAGATATATACATAAATATAGACTCCGTCGTCCCCGACAGAAATTCGAATTTCGCGGCACACGCTACAGGTAGGTCAGGTGATCTACCGGCCTGCCGCTGGGTGGCAGGACTAGGAACCATTCCCGTTTTCTAATCAGATTCTCTCTTCCACCTGTCTCTGCGGGGAGGCTGGGTGGGTCTTCAATCGTAATATATCTTGCCAGGTAAGTATGTATGAAACTTATTGTATCATAACAATATCATTTTCATACATTCAACTTACCTGTCAGATATATACATAGCTGATTGACACCCTTTGGTGGAGGGCAAGAGACAGCTAACTACTGACTAGACAGGTAAACAACATATGTTGTAGGTATTTATAGACCTTGGTTCCTCTGTGTTTCTAGACGAAGGGTCGACTTCCTAGCTATTGCATAGGAGTCTGCTTCGTCTCAAGAGCCTTAGCAAGATAGTGATCTGTGGCCAAGAGTTCTTGTGGGTCTACCGATGGGGTCTTATCCACTTACTCGGTCGAGCCTAATTGGCATTTGTCAATGGGTGCTAATCTGCTTATATGACAATAAGCCTATGCCTATTGGCATAACTAAGGAGCGCAACACCGATCCCGATCACCTGTTCCTAACATGAGGGTTCGCGCTAGAATTAAAAAAGATTTATCCCCCAAACTCCTTTCAAACCTCAATAAAATTCACTAAGTTAAAATAAATTCAACTCATTATTAAAGGATCAGTGTCGGCTCCTTATCCCAGCAACATATCTGCTGACACGTATAAACCAAGAGAGAAGGATCTCTCGTAGGTTAACTTGACGTCCTTCGTGTAATGAGCAGTCAACACATCGTTGCATCTCTCATATGTTAAAGCTAATATGTCTTCCTGACATATTGTTACGAAAAGAACAAGAATTTGCAAAAGCTCGCACTTCATGAGCTTTTAAATCATCAAGTCACTTATGAAGTGCTTTAGAGATCACCATTGTTTCAAAGAAGACTAGGACTTTCTTTGAACTGGATCTCATCTGGATGAAGCCTAGAGCCTGGTTCACAGAGGTATCGGAAGAGGACAGTTTCCCCTTTCCATCTAGCACGATCTGCAGCAACTCTATGTCTTTAACATATTTGAAGGAATTATCAAGCTTCCCTTGAAAAATCCTCTCATTCATATTTACTTCTGGTCAGTCTGCACGCAGACAGACTCAGAGTGGATAGTTTTTTCAGGTCCAATATTTATAATAGATTCCGATTAAATCTCTACTCTTAGAAAAACCTTCCGACACATGCTGAGAGAAGAACGTGACCTCTGTGAATCCAACCTTTTTATTGCCAAAATGATGCATTCATCTTCTTCCTTTGACGCCCATTTATCTTAATATCTGTTAAGAGTATATATAACTAGGGGAAAAAAAGACTAAAGTTTATTCCCCTATTTATATTAAAGATGGCGTATCTTGATACCCTCCTCTTGTTTTTTCGAGGGAAAAGGGAAGTAATCTATAAGAAGCTTGTTCGTCTTCTACCTTGCGAAGAGATCTGTGAATACTTTCTGCAGGTTCTCACAACTCTTTCCAATAAATGTTAAACATGTTAACAGTTATTATCGTTGATCAAGAAGGTTCTCACGGACGTGCAAAATCCCGCATCGAACCTGGTAAGGATCGTTACATTCCGTGTCTGTTTCCAAATAGGTTAAATCGTGCTCTGCCGAATTAAAATCCTTTATAATACCGTCACATTGTGGTAAACAGCATTCATCTAGGAAACTCTTGTATGGATAGTAGGAATTCTGTAATTAACCACGGTGTGTGCATAAGGCTTAACCGTAACCGTTATCTTAAGGTGAATTTTCTACTACATTCTTTCCTCGCCGAGGCAGAGAGAGATCCTTAGCAAAACGAATACGATGTTATTCATGTTTGCCTAAAAATCCCCTCAATTCGTGGTTAAGTCCCTGATTGTAGGGTGAATATACGGTGAACCATTCGATCCCTTAGGAGAGAGAGATGTAACCAACAGCTCACGACCGAGAACCGGATGGTACTGAATTGGCTTACAGTTACAGCCATCTCGTTCACTGCCTGGCTGCATTCATTCTGAGTTGCCAGTTACTCCCTTCAATGAAGGGATAAAATAAAATTATTCTCGAGCCTAAGAAAGCTCTCAATAATGCAAATTTAAGCCAAACAACCTTTGTTAAATACCGAAGCTGAGTAGGTACTGTCGTAACAAACCTTTTAAGCGAAGTCCTTACTTGGAAAATCCTGTAAGGATATAGATAATTCCGTAGCGAACCAGAAAGGCAACTATGGCATGCGTATATGACTTGTCATTCAGTAGTCATATACACTAAGTCTTCTACGACATTCCTTCCTCTCCGACATGCAGAGAAAGAATGGAAATCTTACTCTCTTCGTTCTTTTCGTCAATAAACCCGAATGGGTATTAGTCGAAAGAGATCGCAAATGACAACCAAGGGTCGAAGAGAATCTCTCCAGCTTTTATTATCTTGGAGATAAGTCCGTATTTTACGCCTTTCTTATCTGGAAGAGCCTCTAATCAATGAATGAGAGCTCATATGAATCTTGTTTAACTTCCAAACGATTGCCCCTCTTTCTGTAAATGGTTGGTTGCATTATTTTTTAGGAGGAGGATGATTTTAATATCCTCTTACTAATACTGAACTAATTCTCACAATTCTGCTCTATCTTCCATTCCTCAAGTTGGGAGAAGATTGAGCAACCGGAAGAGAGCGCTTCCTTTAGAAAGGTGAAGGGCTTTTAGCAGTACCGACTCTAACCTGACAAGGGCTACGGCAGCCTGTGCTACATCTTGAGTCCCTGCCAGGAAAAAGCCGAACTTGCTCTTGCCTTTAATGCATTAAGACTATCCTGACAAGGGCGACGGCCACCTGTGCGACAACTCCCGTCCCTATCAGGAGAAGCCTCGAATGTCTTTCACCTTTCGCCTGGAGGACTCTTGGCGGTTGTCAGGCTCTTCTTGTAGGAGAAAGTGCCTGGCGCTAAGCAGGAGTATCTTGTCTAGAATACTCCTGGCGCCTGGAAGGAGTATCGCGATCGGAATAATACTGGTGCCTGGCAGGAGTATCGCGCTCCGAATACTCCTGGCGCCTGGGAGGAGTATCGTGCTCGGAATACTCCTGGCGCCTGGCAGAAGTATCGCTTTGCCTAGGAGGAGTATCGTGATCGGAATACTCCTGGCGCCTGGTAGGAGTATCACGTTCCGAATACTCCTGGCGCCTGGGAGGAGTATCGTGCTCGGATACTCCTGGCGCCTGGCAGAAGTATCGCTTTCCTAGGAGGAGTATCGTGATCGGAATACTCCTGGCGCCTGGTAGGAGTATCACGTTCCGAATACTCCTGGCGCCTGGGAGGAGTATCGTGCTCGGAATACTCCTGGTGCCTGGCAAGAGTATCGCGTTCCGAATACTCCTGGCGCCTGGGAGGAGTATCGTGATCGGAACACTCCTGGCACCTGGCAGGAGTATCGCGTTCCGAATACTCCTGGCGCCTAGGAGGAGTATCGTGATCAGAATACTCCTGGATCCTAGCAGACGTATCGCGCTTGGAAAATTTTTCTTGTGCGGAAGGTTCCGCGCGCCTGGAAAGTTCCGCTTATCTGGAAAAAGATTCCCGCTTGGAAAGTTCCGAGCGTCTGAAAGGCAATCCTCGCCTGGAAAGTTCTGTACGTCTGGAGTTTCCGCTTGTGCGGAAGGTTCCGAGTGATTGTCAAATTCCGCTTATGTGAAATGTTCTGCACATTTGGAAAATATTCCTTCTTGGAAAATTCCAAGAGCCTGGAAGGCGATTTGAATCTGGAATCTTCCGCCTTCTGGAAAGTTCCGCTTGTGCGGAAGGTTCCGATCTCTTGTACATTTGTTCTTGCTTAGAATTCGACAATACTTCCATTTTCGACATAGCCCTCCCTTTCTTCTGAATGAGAAGGACTTCCATTTCCGATGAAGATCCTGGTTCATAGTGCTTCAGGCGCTTTGCGCCTATATTCAGGCCCTTCAGGTGTTTTGCGCCTCGTTTCAGGCGCTTTGCGCCTTGTTTCAGACACTTTAGGCGCATTGAGCCTCGTTACCGGAGCTTCATGCCCGAGGAGCTAGAAGCTTAAAAGTTATATATATATGTGTAATCACTAAACGAGATCCATATAATTCATTCGATCAACAAATATTCTTTAATATTCGTTCTTCTCAGAATAGATATATTTTCGTATACACGTACCGATGAGGAATTTATTGAAATAACTATTTCAAACCCCCATGGGATAGAGCCCCCCCCGTCCAGCTGTACGGGGGACGAACCCGGATAGAGCAATGCCTCTACCGCAACTGTTATCGAATGCTGTCTTCCTTTCTCCGTCTCTTCTGAGGTTCCGATAGCCAGACGAGATTATCTTGCATCTTCATTTAATCTACGCCGTTGAATGTTTCTTCTCCTTATTCATCAAGACGATAATAATAAGGGGAACACATTGAATTAGAATGCCTTTCCAATGGCTATCCCTGGCAGTCTGGGACGTCCTACAGAACCTGCCGAGGGGACGCCTGATCGGTGGGGATTCTCCATAACCTCCGTAAGGCTTTCGACATTCCTTCTCCTCTGGGCCTGTGAGCTTGGAAGAGGTCTAGACCTGGGAGCGAGACAGAGCCGATCAGACGCACCCTCTATTGCAATGGGGAACACTATAATCACTTCTTACCTTATAATAGCTCGTATCTTGAGCTACATTCCTTTATCTTCAAATTGCAAATGAATTTGTAGTTTCTGTGAAGTAAGAAGGTGATGAGGAAACAACACTACTAGTACTGTTAATATTCTAACTGCTCGTCAGAACGAGAGCTATTAAAGCTTCTAAAGAAAGCATATCTAGTTCTATGTTTTTCTGACTTCCTCAAATAGGAAGTTACCTTATTTTCCTCAATCAAATTCTAACTTTATCAATGAATAAATATTTACATTTCCCTTTCTTGCAAACTATGTAATTGTCTACCGAAAACTTCGGTAGTTACACATCCTCTATTCTTCGAAAACTTTGAAGTTAATTCATTAAAAGTTATTAAAAAGTTATTAAAAGCGTATGCCGAACCACCGATCCAGTACTTCCCTGTAAAAGTCGGCCCAGAAGATCGATGGCGATTTAACACGAAAATCAAATCAGGAGGGAAAGTAAACATATGTTTACATTCCCAGCGACAGAGAGAATCTGATTAGAAAACGGGAATGGTTCCTAGTCCTGCCACCCAGCGGCAGGCCAGTAGATCACCTGACCTACCTGTAGCGTGTGCCGCGAAATTCGAATTTTTGTCGGGGACGACGGAGTCGATAGCTATGTATGTATCTGACAGGTAAGTTGAATGTATGAAAAGGAATATGCTAGCATACAAGAATTTAGAATAACCAAAACAGGAGAGATAAACAGTCGACCAAGTCGACACATCTAAACGTGTAAAACTCGCTACAGATACATTATCATCACAAAATGTCTACACCTATATCATATATTATTAAGCCTATGCATGCTAACACCTAAAACTAGGTGTTGAAGACGACAGAATGCGCCTACGGAGCGAGCATTAACGCTTACTGAAACGGTCCTTATGTGAACTCTTTAACGGTCCTTTGGAGAACGCTTTAAACGAGATTCAGACCATGAAAAGGGCGAAGTAGGTATTGGAGGGCACAGAATCCCATTGTCCCGAGAACCGACCCGGTTCGCTGGCAACGGACGTTCCAACTGTCACAGGGAAGTCCTAGGCTCGGGCTACGTATAGATGAGGGCACCAACACCTTACTTCTAACAGGGAACGCGAAAATGAGCGCACACTGGAGGGATTCAGAACGTTCCCGTCATGAACTACGCTTTTCCTGAACCGAATGGGGAGTAGACGGCAGAGCTACAATGGAAGTCAATACTAGCCTACTAAAATGCCTAGTCTGAGTAGGGATAGCCTGACAGATTTAAGCCCTGATCTAACTAATTGCTTTGCAATCTATTAGTTCCAGTCTTCCTATATCTGACATATTCAGGGATAAATTTCTCAGAACAATTCCCTACATTCTTCACATCTAGTAGTTCCAAAATCACGCCCTGAACCCCTGCCAGTACAAAGGAATATCGATAAACTTCCAACCAATTTCACCATCCTGGTTACATCAAAACATTCCTACATAGCCTGATGTTATTGGTTTTACTTCCGCTGGAAGATATCCTAAGAAAATGAAATTACAATACCGTAAATAGGTGTAAAACAGCCAAACTTCATAGAATATCATCAATCGCCTAGTCGCAATGGCAGCAAGGAGAATTCTGACAAGAGTTAAAACATTAGAAACACACCTGGTGGAGAACAGGTAAACTAGACAGTCATCCGGGCAGCCATCCCATTTTTTTTTTTTTTTTTTTTTTTTGTTTTTTTTTTTTTTTTTTTTTTTTTTTTTTTTTGAATGCCGACTCACCTATTCAGCGGGGAGATACAGCTAATTTAACAGTAGGTAAGATTCATCTCAAATAATGAAATAAGAGCAGCATTGTACTATCTGGACAACTCAAGGGATGAAAAGACACTGGAAAGAATGAACTTTCAAGAAACAAAAGAATGGTTGCTGTCATTCTTAGCTCAGATTCTTACAGTCCAGCATCTTAGCATTAACCCTTAAACGCCGAAGCGGTAAAAATCAAAAACTCCCCTGAATGCCGGAGCCGGTTTTGAGTGAGCACGTAAGTGGAAAAATAATTTTTTCAAAAAATCACAGCGCGCTTAGTTTTGAAGATTAAGAGTTCATTTTTGGCTCCTTTTTTTGTCATTGCCTGAAGTTTAGTATGCAACCATCAGAAATGAAAAATAATATCATTATCATATGTAAATAATGCGATATATGGTAGCGAAAAAAAAAAATTCATACATAATTGTATTAAAATCACGATGTGCAAAAAACGGTAAAAGCTAACGAGTTTCTTTTTTTTCGTTGTATTGTACACTAAATTGCAATCATTTTGATATATAATACATTGTAAAACAATAAAAGCAACACCGGAAAAATATTATCACAAAATGATGTACGAATTCGTAACGCGCGGACGTAAAAAAACCAAATTTTTTTTTTTTTTCAAAAATTCACCGTAAATCTAAATATTGTTCTAGAATTCCAATTTGTTTCAAAATGAATACAAATGATTGAATATTACGATACTGTAAAATTTTTAGCTTACAATTGCAGTTTTCGACCATTTCCGACGAGTTAAAAATGACCAAATGTCAAAATTTTTTTATAATTTTTTTTTAATATGCAATTATTTCGGAAATTAGAAAAGCTACAACCTTCAAATATTTTTCCTTTTATTCTACATGAAATTGCGCACATTTTCATATATAAAACTATGAAATGCCTAATATGAAACGGAGCAAATTTTCCGAGAATGCGATGTATTCAATTCGGAGATTTATGGCGGAGAATCTGCGCGCGGAGGGAAGGAAAGATTTTTTCATAAATTCACCATAAATCGAAATATTGTGCTAGAGACTTCCAATTTGTTGCAAAATGAAGGTAAATGATTGAATATTACTAAAATATATGAGTTTTAGCTTACAATTGCGTTTTTCTACCATTTCGGTAGAGTCAAAGTTGACCGAACGTTGTTTTTTTTCTGTTATCGTGATTTATATGCAAATATTTCGAAAATGAGAAAAGCTACAACCTTCAATTATTTTTTGTTGTATTCTACATGAAATTGCGCACATTTTCATATATAAAACTTTATGTAACGGCTAATTTAAAACTGTGCAAACATTACCACAATCGCACGTATGATTTTTTCGGAAGAGTTACCGCACGGACGTAAGGAAAATGTTATTTTTTTTATAAATTCACCATAAATCGAAATAGTGTGCTAGAGACTTCCAATTTGTTACAAAATGAAGGGAAATGATTGAATATTACTAAAATATAAGTGTTTTAGCTTTACAATTGGCGTTTTTCCGACCATTTCGGTAGGAGTCAAAAAGTTGACACCGGAAAGGTTTGAAAATTTGTCACTTATCATTTTTTAATATGAAAATATTTCCAAAACTGATAAAAGCTACAACCATGGGTTGTTTTTAGTTGTATTGTGCATGAAATTGCGCACATTTCCATATATAAAACTTTATGTAACGGCTAATTTTAAAATGGTGCAAACATTACCACAATCGCATGTATGATTTTTTTCGGAAGAGTTTCCTTACCGCGCGGACGTAAGGAAAAGTTTTTTTTCATAAATTCACCATAAATCAAAATATTGTGCTAGAGACTTCCAATTTGTTGCAAAATTATGGTAAATAGTTGAATATTACTACAATATAAGCGTTTTAGCTTACAATTGCTTTCGACCATTTCGGTAGAGTCCAAAGTTGACCGAAGGTTTGAAATTTTTGCACTTATCGTTATTTATATGGAAATATTTTCAAAACTGATAAAGCTACAATCATGAGTATTTTTTTTTGGTATTTTTAAATGAAATTGTGCACATTTCATATATAACTACTTCATGTAACGGATAATTTTAAAACGGTGCAAAAATTATGTCAAAGTGACGAAATAATTTTTGAGATATGTCACTGATACTTTTTAGTGCGATAAGAAAGAAATTCGCGCTTGCGCGCCTTCGTAACGATTGTAAACAAAACAATGCCTTGATCCGTGAACTCCCAGCATCCCCCAAGGCGCGTGATTCAAAAGTTTTCGGCTGGTAGGCCTATAAGTATTTTTCCGCGAATTTTTAAAAAACTTTTTTGAGTCGACGTATGGTACGTCCATTCGGCAATCGGGGGAGATTTTGACTCGACGTTTAATACGTCCATTCGGCGTTTAAGGGTTAATATATGTACTACCAATTTGATACTTCATAGGGACACTTGACAAAAAAACTACTACTACTACAGTGGGGCCCCCTTATTCACAGATTTTTCTCTGGACCATATCTACCCATTATTTGCGGTGAATTTGCCTATTCGGGGGATTTTCAGACGATAAATAGTCACTAATTAGTGTACAGTGGTACCTCGACATACGAAAGGCTCAACTTATGAAAACCTCGAGATACAAAAGCCAATTCGAAAAATTTAACGGCTCTACATACGAAAAGTTTTCAAGATACGAAAGGTTTCTGAAAGTCCGAGATTCGCCTGGATAACAATTTTGAAAATCGCGCCGCCATCTTAGTACTAGTAGACTCGCCACCATCCTCCTGCTCTCCCATTGGTTCCTGATGCTAGTCGCGGCCATGAAATCCTTCTCTCCTATTGGCCAGCGTCCCTCCCATCATGCATCTACTATGTACATGTGGTGGCGTGGCTCGGCCACTCGGTACCAGCATTGTTATAGTACGCACGCGGTATTCGTTTTCGGGATCGTCAATGTGTACGTAATATTTAAAAAAAAAAAAAAAAAGTGACCTAGATCTCTCACATGGGATAAGTGATCAAGGTCTCTCTCATGGGATAACTGGAAACTTTGCAAGGTTGGTAGAATCTCCACTCCCTGCTGAACAGAGGGTGTAGACCAATCATTTACAACATGCATACCAGTATGTACAGGCAGTCAGAGTTAACGACGCTTTTAAAAAAAGCATATACTATGATAAAAATCCTTTATAGTTTAGCACAGTATATTAATAAAAATAAGTTTCTGGTTAGAATACAACAAAAATTTTGAAGTTATGATGATTTTTGACACTTTTTATGTCGTATTTTTCTATGTTTTTTAGTGACGCCTCATGTACGGAACTAGTTTCCGAGCGAATGAATACTAGCTTGGAGGCGCAAAGTTTATAACTGTCCAAAAGCGCAAATAATGAAAAAATCATTGCTTGTTTCCAGTAATAATAACAAAATTAAGTTTCTGGTTAGATTACAACGCAAATTCCAAGTATCCAAAGAGAGACATTATCCAGTAATTTGATCAGAGAGAGAGAGAGAGAGAGAGAGAGAGAGAGAGAGAGAGAGAGAGAGAGAGAGAGAGAGAGAGAGGCGTCTTCCGACGCTCCAAGTTAACGACGCTTTTAAAAAATGCATACTATGATCAAAATTCTTTATAGTTTAGCACAGTATATTAATAAAAATAAGTTTCTGGTTAGATTACAACGAAAATTTTGAGGTTATGATGATCTTCGACATTTTTTATGTCGTATTTTTCTAATTTTTTTAGTGACGCCTCATATGCGGAACTAGTTTCCGAGCGAATGAATACTAGCTTGCGATGCGCAAAGTTTATAACAGTCCAAAAGCGCAAATAATGAAAAAATCATTGCTTGTTTCCAGTAATAATAACAAAATGAAGTTTCTGGTTAGATTACAACGCAAATTCCAAGTATCCAAAGAGAGACATTATCCAGTACATAATTTGATCAGAGAGAGAGAGAGAGAGAGAGAGAGAGAGAGAGAGAGAGAGAGAGAGAGAGAGAGAGAGAGAGAGAGAGAGAGGCGTCTTGGCAAATGAGATCATTTGCCAATGATCTTGGGGATTGACGTAATGTTTATTTTCTGAACAGATAGGACATAGAAGTGTTCGTTTCATTAAACGGCCTCTGACTCATGCCAGTAAATGTTTTGTTGATACTAATAATATAAGCCTATTTAAAGATACGTTAATTAGTCTATATGATACGTAAATAGTAATCAACCGTTCTTGTAGCCCTCGAGATCTGGCAAAATCGAAGTATCCAAAGAGATATTATCCAGTAATTTGATCAGAGAGAGAGAGAGAGAGAGAGAGAGAGAGAGAGAGAGAGAGAGAGAGAGAGAGAGAGAGAGAGGCGTCTTGGCAACAATGGTCTTGAGGATTGACGTAACGTTTATTTTCTGAACAGATAGGACAGAGAAGTGTTCGTTTCATTAAACGGCCTCTGACTCATGCCAGTAAATGTTTTGTTGATACTAATATATAAGCCTATTTAAAGATACGTTTACTTTAATTAGTCTATATGATACGTAAATAGTAATCAACTGTTCTTGTAGCCCTCAAGATTTGGCAAAATCACTCCAGGTTGTACATAAAACTTCAAGAATGTAGTGTCACCAGAGGATTACAATAGTTTTTACCTTCAAGAACCAGCATTTTTTTATGAAAATAACTCCAGGTTGTACATAAAACTACAGGAAACAACATGTAGTGTAACCAATAAAGACGAGTAGCTAAAGAGTGCAAGGGAAGAAGGACTAATAAAAGTAGACGAAGACCCAGAAATATACAGACAGGAGAATGACAGACAGAACAGAGGACTGGCACAACAAACCAATGCACAGACAATACATGAGACAGACTAAAGAACTAGCCAGCGATGACACATAGCAATGGCCACAGAGGGGAGAGCTAAAGAAGGAAACTGAAGGAATGATAACAGCGGCACAAGATCAGGCCCTAAGAACCAGATATGTTCAAAGAAAGACAGACAGAAATAACATCTCTCCCATTTGTAGGAAGTGCAATACGAAAAATGAAACCATAAACCACATAGCAAGCGAATGCCCGACACTTGCACAGAACCAGTACAAAAAGAGGCATGATTCAGTGGCAAAAGCCCTCCACTGGAGCCTGTGCAAGAAACATCAGCTACCTTGCAGTAATAAGTGGTACGAGCGCCAACCTGAGGGAGTGATAGAAAACGATCACGCAAAGATCCTCTGGGACTATGGTATCAGAACAGATAGGGTGATACGTGCAAACAGACCAGACGTGACGTTGATTGACAAAGTCAAGAAGAAAGTATCACTCATTGATGTCGCAATACCATGGGACACCAGAGTTGAAGAGAAAGAGAGGGAAAAAATGGATAAGTATCAAGATCTGAAAATAGAAATAAGAAGGATATGGGATATGCCAGTGGAAATCGTACCCATAATCATAGGAGCACTAGGCACGATCCCAAGATCCCTGAAAAGGAATCTAGAAAAACTAGAGGCTGAAGTAGCTCCGGGCCTCATGCAGAGAGTGTGATCCTAGAAACGGCACACATAGTAAGAAAAGTGATGGACTCCTAAGGCAGGCAGGATGCAACGCCCGGAACCCCACACTATAAATACCACCCAGTCGAATTGGAGGACTGTGATCGAGCAAAAAAAAAAAAAAAATAATAATAATAATAATAATAATTATAATAATAATAAAAATAATAATAACAACTGTTATTAAAAAAATCATATGTGAAAGTATTTTACAAATACTACGATAATCTCTCTCTCTCTCAGAGATGTATGTTTTTTGGATGATTTACTAATTTTCAAATATCAATATTAATGTAAACAGCAATAATATAAATTCATTAAAGAAAATACTTAAGTGAATTAGCAAGATTTTAGTTTATAAATAAAAAGAATCACATAAGAATGAAAGAAAAGGGATTTTGACGAAGGAAAAATCTATTTCTGGGCAAAGACCTGTGTCGCCCAGTGAAATGTCCCTTTAGCATACATTTCTGAGGTAAAATATTGCTATAATACCAGAGAAAAAAGCTAATATGGAATTGCCAGAATATTCTGGCTCGCTCACCTTATTTTAAGGTGTCGGTATGGTTTCTGGGGCAAGTGAAACCACTACCAGAGGTCCTTTGCCATTTAGATTCATCCTTCTTCAAAATCCCTCAACTATAGAGGAGCCAACCTAAGGCCCACTCCTCACTACCGTTACGGCTAGCGCCTCTGACGTCATTCCTGCAGATAGCACCCAAGCTTGGGCCAAAAAGGGGGTAACACAAAAGGGTGGGATTTCACTGGGCGACACGGGCCTTTGCCCAGAAATAGATTTTTCCTTCGCCAAAATCCCTTTTCTGGGCTCAGCCCGTGTCGCTACGTGAAATAGTACCAGAGAAATGGCCACATAAGCTTGGAATAAGGAAGCACGCAAAGAATATATAGGATAATAAAAAACAATTAAAGTTAATTGCTATAATCTGAGGATAAAGTTACAAGATGAGTAACAAAAGGGCAATTGGAACCTTAACAGTAAAGATAAACATGAATGTTAACTTAAACTGTGACTAATCCTAAGGACAAAACAAGAGGAAATATCACAATATATACAACATGTGGCATCCAAGGTACAATAAGGCTACATGGTGGCTGAGCCACGGCAAGAATGTCAGCAAGGCAGGTAGAAAGGAGAGATCTAGGTTAAACTACTTACTACTACTCAAGCAGTGTCAGGAGAAACCGTGTTTCCCACTGCCACTGCTGGAAATTTAAGGGCTTCTAAGAACTTAAGATAATGGCGTCTAAATACTGTCGGAGATTTCCAGCCTGTGTACATCTTCAGATCATCAAAATTCACATGTTGAAAGTAATTGATAGAGGTAGCTACTGCCCTAATATCATGTACCCGAGGGAAGGACTCTGGGTTGGCTTGCTTAATAAAGTATAAGATTTGCTGCCTGATTCCTTTTAAGGAAATGGTGCCTCCCTTTCCCCTCATAAATAGAGGGCCTGAAGACCTTAGGGCAGTTCTATTTAGGTATGCTCTTAGGGTAGCAACTGGACATAAGGACGGGTCCTGTGGAAGTGGGAGAATTTTCCAAGGGGCCCACCTATCCAGTGGGTCCTCATTCTTAGCTAGAAATTGACGATCTGGGGAAAGTAGCACTTCTCCTGAAGGGAGAAACTATATGACCAGAATCTCTAGATAGAGCCGACAGTTCAGATACCCTGGCTCCTGAGGCCAGACTTAATAGGAATAATGTTTTCCTCAAGTGGGGTAAAAAGTCACACGAGTCATTATTAGTGTCCGAGGCCAATATAAGGACATCATTCAAGAACCAAGACACAGACTAGGGCCTCTCTGATGGTCTGAGTCTAGTGCAGGACTTAGGGATAGATGAAAAACAAGAGTCTGTCAGATCTATTTTGAATCCAAACTGGAAGATTTTCTTAAGTGCAGACTTAGTAGTAGTAATAGTACTAGCTGCTAAACCTTTCTCAAATAGTGTCCTGAAAAAGGATATGGCCAGATTGGTCGTCATGGTTTGTGTATCAGAATTCCTCAGGAATATAGCCAGTTTTTTAACTGCGGAGTCATATTGACGATGGGTCGATTCCCATTTATCAGATTCTAAGAATAAGATATTCTTAGGGTCGATATTGGCATCTCTTTGTGCCGCAAACTTCATGAAGTCCATAAAGTTGGGGCTTTCTGAATTCCTGAGGAAGCGAACACAGTCCTCATTTGTACTAGTTGTGATAGTCTGGGATTGGGAATCCATTGAGGTCGGAGTCCCAATTCCAGTAGAAGTGGGAATCAGTTGCTCTTGAGCCAATTGGGGGCTATTAGAGCAATGTGTCTCTTGAACGTTCTGAGCTTGTTCAGAACCTTCAAGAGAAGATTCACTGGAGGAAAGATGTAAATCCTCTTCCACTGATTCCAATCTATAGCTATGGCGTCTGTGGCATAGGCCAGAGGGTCCAGGTTGGGGGCCACGTAACAAGGGAGTTTGTGATTCGACTCTGTGGCGAAGAGATCTACCTGAAGCCCTGGGACTCGTTGGCAGACCCAACTGAATGACTGCCTGTCCAGGGACCACTCTGACTCCAGTGGGACTGAACGTGATAGCACGTCCGCTACTACGTTCCTTACACCCGCTAGATGGGTGGCGGACAGGTGCCATTTGTTCTTGGCTGCCAGTGAAAATATGGCTATCATGACATGGTTCACATGGCTCAACTTGGGAGCCTCCCCTGTTAATGCAGTGCACTACAACTGCACTGTCCAGCACTAGTTTGATGAGATTTCTTGGCTGGACGAAGCTTTTTCAGGGTGAGGAACACTGCCATAGCTTCCAGTACATTGATATGAAGCTGGCGGAATGGTAGAGACCAGGTTCCCTGTACCTTTTTGTACTGTGAGTATCCTCCTCAGCCGCTTAGTGAAGCATCTGTGTGTATCACTAGTGCCGGCGGAGGGAACTGGAGCGGAATTGTCTTTGACAAATTCTTGATCTCCGTCCATGGGCGGAGTCTCTTTCGTAGTATCGCCGGGATAGTGGCTAGTTTGTCCCGGGATCTGTTGTTTGCTCTTGAGCGCCAAACACGGTTAATGTCCTTCAGTTTGGCTTTTAGAAGAACATCCGTTACTGAAGCAAATTGGAGAGAGCCTAAGATTCTTTCTTGGTTCCTCCGGGACGTCTGCTTGCACTTAAGAAATTGTCTGGTTGCCTTGGCTATTTCTCTTCTCTTCAACGGCGAAATTGATAGTGTGAGAGAGTTCAAGTCCCATTGAATGCCTAACCACTGAAAGCGAGACTCCGGCGTTAGCCGGGACTTGGTTTTGTTTATCTGGAACCCCAGATGTTCCAGAAACTGGATCACTTTGACCATTGCTTTGTGGCATTCTTTGATGCTTGTGGCCCAAACGAGCCAATCGTCCAGATAAGCTACTAGCATTATTCCTTGTGACCTCAGTTCTTGAACGACTGTCTACCATTTTGTAAATATCCTGGGGGCTACGTTGAGCCCGAACGGCATGTACTTTGAAAGAGAATGCCTGGTTTCCTAGCCTGAAGCCTTGAAACGGGCAGAAGTGTCTTCCGCACCTGCGAAATGGTCAGCATTCGGAACTTGTCGCAACGAATGAATAAGTTCAGACGGGACAAGTCTAGAATTATTCTTCGTTTGTTTGAGCCTTTCTCTGGCACGCTGAACAAGCGACCTTGAAATTTTAAATGGTTGACTCTTGACACTACTCCTTTTTGAAGGTGTTCTTGAGAGTATTCTATAATTTCCGCTGTTGGTTGTTGATGAAAGGTTTTGGATGGAGGAGGACCTTTGAGCCAGCTCCACCCTAGACCTTTGGACACAATACTTTGGGCCCATTTGCTGAACCTCCATTGATGACAAAAGAGGAACAGTCTCCCTCCTACCTGAGGATTCTCACTGGTTCGAGGAAGAGCGTGCCCCACGTCCTCCTCGGGAACCCTTACCTCGGTTAGAGGCTCTTCCGCTGCCCCGTTGGCGGAAGGCGCCTCTTGCCCTTCTACCCCTGCCAAACCTGTTGAAGGGCTGAAAGGACTGCCCTTCGAAGATTGGGTTGAAAGCAGGGGAGACAGCGTAGGAGGTCAAAGCCTGTGCCTGTTGAGGCGGTTGTGTTAGCAGCACAAACTGCTGTTGTGGCTGCGACTTGGAAGTGGAGGGTTGCGGTACCTGTGATACCGGAACCGCCTGTACTACAGCCTGCTGTTGAGAAGCCTGGAAAGGTTGGAATTTCCTAGGCTTCTTCTTTGATTTTGGGTTTGATACGGCCGACTCTGATTTGCATTTGCTGACCAAACCCCAGTGAACCCTTAGGCTCTGATTGAACCTAACTGCCACGCAGTGAACTTCGTTCACTACAGAGGCTGGGAAGAGGTCAGCGCCCCAAATGGATGAGGCTAAAAGCTTGTTAGGCTCATGTCGGATAGTGGCCTCCGCCAGTACATGCTTCCTACAATTTCGCCTAGCTATGACGAAATCATACAAGTCACATTGCATCGAGTACAATAGTGACTTTGCAATGATTTTGAATAGTGGCTCTTCTCCATAGATTAGAGCCGATACTTCCGTCATTACTAAGGAATTGAGGGATCTGCACAGCCTCATCCTGGCGTCGAACTCAGTCTCGATGAGGTTGTCTGACAGCCTGGGTAA
This sequence comes from Macrobrachium nipponense, assembly GCF_015104395.2. NCBI lineage: Eukaryota > Metazoa > Arthropoda > Malacostraca > Decapoda > Palaemonidae > Macrobrachium > Macrobrachium nipponense. Next base: position 14,886,781 of record NC_061089.1, read on the forward strand.
TCTCTCGCTGAACTGAGAGATGGCGCAGTCCGGTTTCAGTTTACCCACTGAAAAGGTGGCCGGAAGATCTACCCAGTGATCGTCCGTTCCGGGGAGCAGTAGGGATGTTGGTTCTGTCTCCCAGAGCTGTGGCATCGGTTCGTCCTTCATTGTGGCTTGCAGAGTGAGTTTCGCTACCTTCGATGTGAACGGGATGAGTCTCTCCTCATCCACAGTGAAGATCGTGAAAGCACTCTTGAAGGCGGTAACCTTGGTGTTGGTACATTGCCACTCCTCTAGGTTACGTAGCCATTCCCGTTGTGCGTGATCCCGAGAGAGAGAATTACAGTCTGTTTCGGGACCTTCTCTTCCCTTCTCATAGCCGCTTCTGTAAGGCGGACATAGCCAATGAAAGGGGGCTGTAATCCTTGCAGATGAAACTCGAAGTCCTCAATCCTTCGAGTTCCGCAGCCCTCAATCGTTAGCATGCCGTCTTCGTAGGGAGCGTGGGAAGCAATTCTCCAGGGGTTGCTTGCCGTAAACGTGGGAAGGGTAGACGAGTCCGGCATGACTTGAGCTACCATGCCAGGCTGTGGAAGTCCTGTCGCTGTGTTCTCGCGGAGCCCTGCGATGAGGTTCTCCTGAGTAACTAGCCTATCCGAGATAGCTCGGATAGACTGCCCTGACTCCTCTAGAGAAGATGAAAGCTGGACAAACACCTCTTGAAACTTGGTTTGCACCAAGTTCCCGACCAAACTACCCATCTGCTGCATAATATTGGCGGAGATATTAGCAGAGAAGGTGTCTGGGTCGAAAGGGGAAGGTTCTACCTTCTCCTTAGGAGTCTTGGGTCTGGCTCCCTTGGAGGTCGAAGGCTCAGGGTCGGAGGAGAAGAGCTGAGCCTTGTCCTTAGAAGACTTGGACTTGGAACCCTTTGAGTAAGATGTCAGTTTAGCCTTGTCCACTCCGGGATGGTGAGCCGAAGACTTATGGGCAAAGCTAGAATCTGACTTCTTCGACAGCGACTTCTGAAGCAATTTAAAGTCACGCTTACCTTTGACTTTAGGGATCACCAGGGCGGACTTCGGTCTGACCGACTGAATACCCTCGGTGAATCCCTGGAAAGAAGTAGAAGGAGAAGCAGCTCTAGATGGGCTCAAGGAAAGCCCTTGAGCTCCTACAAAACCTGCCTCACTTACATCATTACCTGCACCCTCCACCGCCATGGGCTCGAGGTCCAGGTCCAGTGCGGCTACTTCTTGGACGACCTCCTGTGTCGTCGGCTCCTCTGAGGTTAGCGCCACTTGCTCCTGGATGGCAGTAATCAGGGGAGCCGCCACCTCCGGGTCCACATAAGAGGCACTCTTTCCGCCGGGGAAGATGAGGATGGCCATCTCCTTAGACAAAATGTAGGGTTGGCCCTTGGTCAAGTTGCAGCCAAACCCACCAACCCAGGCCTTCAGGGTGGAAAGGGCGGACTCCCGGATCGCTTGGTCACCCTGAAAGAGAGGGTTAGTATTAATACTTAAGGTTACTCAAGATTAAACTATAACGTAAGATGATTGATATATCACGGATCATATTGGTCACTGAAATCACTGTATTAAAGTGTAGTATTCGGAACATCACTCACCCCAGAGGAGACCTGGTCAACGAACTCATAGCAGATCGTGCAACTCTCGTGGTGCCAAACCAGACTCTCGTTGAACCGGATCGCACAGGTGGTGTGGGTTCGGCAGACCTCGTGCCCACAGGGTCCTACAGCACGGCGTTACAGCCCGACTCCATACAACGGGTGACCTGTAAGTGAAATGACACATGAGTATCATCACAAACATCCTGGACTAGGTCCGTGATGTGATATATCATAACACTGGAGTGCTCAGGAGTTAAAAGATAACAAGGGTTAGTCTCTACCTGCTCTTCGACCGTGTAATGTGGTGAGTCGTCCGACAGGATCGGTAGAACAGCTTGAATCAGTGTGTCTCCGGCGTTGCCGGAGGTCATATAAGTCACTGAATCAGGGAGACCACCTAATCCCTACGCCGGAGCGAGGAGCAATTGGAACAGCGGGTGAGGAGCAGGAGGGGACCAAATAATATGGCGGGGTTGACAACTCCGCCGTCAAGACTTAAATCTAGAATAAGTAGGTGGAAATCCCGGGTGGGTAACGGGGTCTCCGCCAACTTAAACTAAGATAATGGATGTTAAATATAAATGTAAACCATGCATGCAAAAGCGTATCCTAGTACTGAGGCCGGAGCCAACATAGTGTCACTGGACCATAGGACCTGGCTGTGCCTGGGATCTTGATCCGCCAGAGCGGAATGGGTGGTGACTAGGGGTAGGAGAACGCAACCCGAGTGCCGAGGAGAGCCGAGCGCAGCCGAGCCTGGTGGCCAACCGAGACTCGGCCAAGCAGGGGTCACCATGGTACTCTACTGGGGAGAGCGGCATGGAGCCGAGCCGACGTTGAGCGTCCTCTAGCTATCTCCCATATCCCCCCTTGTGGGGGGGAGGGAAGGGAGGGTGCTCGGATCGGTTGTCTGAGACAAACGTGAGCGAGCGTATCTCCCCCTAAGGAGGGGGAAGAGGGCTGGGAGGACCGACGCTGGGTGGCTCATACGCGGTCGTCTGGAACCTCTCTCGACCGTGTGATGAGCCACGCGGTGAGAAAGGCCACGCAATCAGAGGAGGCCTAGACCAACCAAAGCCGTCTCGATAAGCATGAAAATACAAAATAACATCCTAACAAAACACGGGGGAGAAGGAAGAAAATATGATGGAAGAGAGAAAGAGATGTCCTGGAGAAGCTGGATCGGGTCAACCGAGAAGGAAGGACGAGCCTGGCGACTCCGAGCAGCTAGCCTATGCCGAGACGCAGATACGCAGGGCGGGTGGCCAGGGTGGCTCTAGGACATGAGAAAGGATCATAGTCCTTCGAAAGGAGCCTAACTAAGAGTAACCTGACAACTGAAATGAACATGCATGCATGAACTCTGAGCTGAAAGGAAATGGCATAGGCTACGAGCCTAGGATGAGCTTGGAAAACAACGCCCGTGTAGAGATAATATGATGTAAATAAAACTTCAATAATGCATCATCGTAACTATAACGTACTGCTTAGAAAAATTCGAGCTCAAACAGTATAGGGGACCGAATGGGGCACGAAACAATGCAACACGCGGGAGCGACGGGGACAATGCCACATGGAACGCCGTCCACAAAAACCTAAATAAAATGACAATTTGTCCAAAATTGCATTTTTCCTAACTATACAAACCTGAGGTCCTTTCACAATAGGAAGCTTACTAGTGGCAGCTGGATAGTTCGTAAGCTTTCGAACAAGGGGTTCGGTAGTTAACTGCTTGTCCGACAGGTGCGCACGACTGGGAGGTAAACAATCACTTTTGCTTTTGGCCCAAGCAAAAACTGCAGAGTGAGGGGTGGCATGAGGTGGGGCTATGTGTAAAAGGACCTCAGGTTTGTATAGTTAGGAAAAATGCAATTTTGGACAAATTGTCATTTGTTCCGACACGGCATACAAACCTTCGGTCCTTTTACAATAGGAAGACTCACTTCTTGGTGGGAGGAATCTGAGTCTTTTGTGAACAGACTGGTGTTCGCCCAAACTTGGAATGCCTCCCTGGTCGTAAGAGCGAGGGAGGGATCCAAGCCTCTGTCCGATTGATCGGGGTGTGCACCACAGGATCAATGGTCAAACCTCTGGACTGAGTACTAAGAGAGAGGCATGCGTGTCTCTTCGTACTAGCAATGTAAGAACTTGTTCCTGTACAGGAGCAAATATAAAGTTATTAGATTAGATTATAAAATTTTTGGCACATAGCCAAGCGCCAGAGCCGAGGGGCCATTCAGCACATATATATCTTTAAGAATAAAAGTCACTGTCGTACAAACAAACATACACACAACCAATCTAACATACAAATCATTCATTCATAAAAACCAAACAAGAAACCTAAAACAATTAAGAGAAAATTACAATTCATAAGAGACCAATATTTTTTTTAAAATGTCATAATTTGCTCTGCCTGAGCACCTTCACCTAAAATATCGCCAAAAGACTTATTTGCCAGCAAACAAGCTCTAAGTTTGTTTTCAAAATGAGGGCACTCCACCAAAATAAGCACCACAGTAAAATCCACATGACAAGTGGAACAGCGAGGAACCTGCCTATCCGCTCCACTCATCATTAGATACCCGTGAGTATATTTAGTGGGGCCAATACGTAATCTAGCTAAAACTATCTCAGACCTTCTATCCATCCGGCTATGAGGCCAAGGATGAACAGAAGGCCTAATCAATTTCAATTTGATTATCTAAAGTAGACCAGTGGGCCTGCCACTGGTCTCTACAATAAAATCGAATGGTACTTTTAAAATCAGATACAGGGATGCCCATGTTGGAAATGTGCCTAAGCCTAGTTGCAGCCTTAGCAGCAGCGTCAGCTCGCTCATTCCCAACAATTCCAACATGGGACGGAGCCCAACAAAACCTAACAGAAAATCCTCTTCTATTAATTAAAAGATAAAACCAATCTTGTACTTCTTGCACTAAAGGGTGGCAAGAGACTAGGCTTTTTAGAGAAGATAAAACACTCAAAGAGTCGGTAAAAATGGTAAAAACCTTGTTAGTACAAGAACTATAAAAAATATATTTAAGAGCAGTCAAAACTGCCAGCAGTTCAGCTGTAAAAACTGAAGAATTAGAAGGAAGCTTCTTCTTAATGATATTACCATTAGTCACTCCAGAGCAACCAACACCATCAGAACCCTTCAAGCCATCAGTATATATATGATGAGAATCACCATGTTCGGAAGCATGGTCCAAGAAACTTGCCCTAAACTGATCACCAGAACTGTTGCTCCTGCTGTCCCTAATTGGGCAGATTTCTAGGCATGGTCTATTCCAAGGAGGAAACTTTGAGGGCGAAATATATAAAGTTATGGGTTTGTCTCTTGTTGGCATCTACTTCCCCCCCTTGTAGGAGGAAGTGGTGGATATTCTGCTCCTATCCCTAATGAAAGGGATAGGATGGGGCTCTGTCATATAGCTCACCTGCATCTCGTCCTCATCCAGCATAGTGACGACCGTGACCCTCTGCCCACAGGTAGAGAAGGAAAAGATGGGAAGAGAAGCCAGTCAGTCACTCATTCTCACATCCATTCGCACAGTCACACCAGGACTCGATGCTGTTCAGCCTGCGAGGGTCTGGGTTAGCTACACAACTTGTTGAGCAGCCACCACGGGTCCCATGGAAAAGGTATCCAAGGACCTGTGGGCAATATCCCGAAGGTAGAAGGAGGTGAAGGTAGTCTGGTTGGCCCAGACACCTGCGCCACGGAGAAGTTCTTACGGAACGCCATTGACGGGCCAATACTTCTGACTTCGTGGGCTCTCGGACGGGGCGTACGGATGTCGTCACTACCATCAGCCTCATACGCCCTCCTGATCACCTCACGCAGCCAGAAAGAAAATTGTGTTCTTGATACCTCTTCTTGGTTACCCCGGTGCTAACGCAAGAGGCGTCGACAGCTCAGGCCTGAGGTGCCGAGTTCTCTTCAGATAGCGCCGTAGCGCCCTCACAGGACAAAGCAGCAGCTCATCCACACCATTATCGGTGAAGTCCATTAGGGAAGGGATCGTGAAAGACTCGAACCTGTCGTCAGGGATCGACGGTTTCTGAGTCTTTGCAACGAAGTTCGGAAGGGACGAAATCGAGCGTCCACGATCCCCATCCCCACCCTGGAGTGTCGTACAATCGAAGGAAAGACCATGAAGTTCCCCTACTCTCTTCGCCGATGCCAGGGCCAGCAAGAAAGAGGGTCTTAGGGTCAGATCCCTGTCCTGACGACTCCGGAGTGGCTCGAAGGGTCTTCGAGTCAAAACTCCTAAGACGAGAGTCACGTCCCACTCAGGGGGCCTGAGTTCCCTGGGTGGGCAAGACCTTTCGAAGCTCCTCATAAGCAAGGAGATCTCGAACGAGTTCGAGATACCCAATCCCCTCAGTTTCAGGACTAGTGCCAGGGCGGCTCTATATCCTTTGACTGTGGGGACTCAGAGGAGCTTCTCTCAGCGAAGAAATACGAGGAAATCCGCTACCTGCTGAAGAGTGGCTCTGAGAGGAGATATACCCCGTCTACGACACCAACCACAGAAGACGGCCCACTTCCCTGTACACAGCTGCAGAGGACTGACGGACGTTTCCAGCCATCTCTGTTGCTGCTCTACGAGAAAAGCCTCTCGTTCGCAAAGAGAATGGTGGATAACCAGCCAGCCTGAAGTGTTTTAAGGGTCGTATTGGTACTGGACGTTTGGTGGTACCGCTCTACGTGTGGCTGGATAGAAGGTTTGTGCCAAGGGGGAATCTCTCGGTTCTCTGCGAGAAGAGCCAGCAGGTCCGGATATTCAAATGGCCTGGGGCCATTTGGGGAGCAACCAGGATCATCCTGAGATTCGGTGGGGTGACCAGTGCTCGACTGATCACCTTGCGAATCAGGCTGAACGGGGGAAAGGCGTACGCGAGAGGTTGTCCCACGGATGTTGAAGAGCGGTCCTCTTGCAGCTGCCCATGGGTCCGGCACGGCTGAAAAGAAAACTGAAGTTTCCTGTTGTGCCGTGGTCGAACAGATCCACTACTGGTCGCCCCCACAGGTCGAAGAGCCTTTCCGCCACGTCCTGGTGTAGAGACCATTCGGTCCCTATCACCTGATCCCGACGGCTGAGCTTGTTCGCTACTACATTCCTCTTCCTGGAATGTAGCGTGCTGACAGCTCTATTGAGTGAGCCTCGGCCCACTCGTGCACCTGCCGAGTCAACTGGTACAACGGAGAGGACATAGGCCCCCCTGCTTGTTTGACGTAAGCCACCACCGTGGGTGTTGTCGCACATCAACACCACTGAGGTGTCCCATCAAGCGGTCCTGGAACTCTTAGAGCGCGAGAAAACGCTGCCTTGAGCTCCCAGTACATTGATGTGAAGGTGCTTGTCGCGATCATCCCACACGCCTGAAGTCAGCAACTCCTCCAGGGTGTGCGCCCCACCCCTCGGTTCGATGCGTCTGAGAACAGCTGCATCTCCGGGGGGGGAGTGCAGAAGAGGCACTCCCTTGAAGGATGGTTCCTGTCGTCAGCCACCAGGCTATGTCCTGCCTCACCTCCGGTGTCAGGGACACTGGAATTGTTTGGGGGATCCGTTGCCTGTGACCAACTCTCCTTTAGTCTCCACTGAAGAGACCGCAGGTGAAGATGCCCATGAGGGACTAATTCTCGAGTGACGACAGGTGTCCGTGTCAACGACTTGCCGATTGGCTGAGCTGCCTTTTCCTGCCGAGACAGAACTGGTTGCTGCCTCCCTGAATCTGCTGATCCGCGAGTCCTGCGGGGAAGACTCGCCCTGCTACCGTGTCGATCAGCATACCCAGTACTTCATCCTCTGGGGGGCGTGGGTTCGAGATCGACTTCTCGAAGTTTACCACGATCCCTATATCGCGACAGAACTCAAGTAGTCGATCCCTGTCCTGCAGCAACTGCAGCGGGAGCTCGCCAGGACTAACCAATCGTCGGATACCTCATCGATTTACCCGTGCGAAATGGGCCCAGCAGACACTAGAGTGAACACTTGAGTGACCCTGTGTGGGGCGGTTGAGAGACCGAAGCAAAGTGCCCTGAATTGGTACACCCGTTCTGTCGAGGATGAAGCGGAGGTTACTTTCTGGAGGACTGATGGATGGGTATTTGGAAATACGCATCCTTCAGATCCACTGAAAGCATGAAATCGTTCCCCCTGATGGAGTCAAGCATGGAGCGTGCCGTCTCCATCATGAACCGGGTCTGGCGAACGAACTGGTTCAGGGGAGAGAGATCTATCACCGGGCGCCAGCCCCCCGTAGACTTTTCCACCAGGAAAAGACGACTGTAGAAGCCCGGTGACTGATCCGTGACGATCTCTATCGCTCGTTTGCTCAGCATGGTCTGGATCTCCTGTCTTAGTGCTACGTCCTTCGAAGAGCCTGGAACGTACAATTGCTGTTGGACCAGGTTGGAGGCGAGGGGTGGCCGAGATTCGAAGGGTAATAGATATCCCTCCCGAAGGACATCTACTATCCAGGTCTCGGCGCCATAGCGCTGCCAAGTTGCCCAATGGCTGGCCAGGCACCCCCCGACTTCCGGCAGCAGGTGAGGGGGAACGCCGTCCCTAGCGTTTCCCCCCTTTCTTCAACTTCTTCCCTGACCCTCCTCGCGAGAAGGAAGGCTGGGAGGAGGGCTGGTTACGGCCCCCCTTGGCAGAAGACGAAGAAGACAGAGTCTTTCCACGAGGCTTCGACGAGGCTACCGTCTTAGCTGCCAAGGAAGCGCTAGCCGAACTCTTTGGCTTGGCCGCAGTTCGAGGCTGCCCAGAAGCCTTCAAAACTGCCTGGTGTACCAGACGGTCACTGTCATCAGTGCGCCGTCTGTCCACCGCAGCATCCACCATCTCTCCTGGGAAGAGAGATGAGGAACTCCGTAAAGGTCCATTACGAAGCCCTAATGCCGCCTCACGCCCAGCTGCCCTGGATACTCGTGTAAGGACAGCATCCCTACATCGGAGTACCAGGTTGGCCCACAGGTTTACCGTCTGGTGGGCTAGGAAGGAGATGGCTCTTCCTCCAGACTGGCAAAGCCTCCTGAAGGCCGAGTCTTTTTCGGGAGAAATTCCCCCGGAGTTGGCTGCGACCTTAGACACTGTGAGGGACCACAAGTCTAGCCAGGAGACGGCCTGGAAAGCTGCCATGGCAGTGGATTCCAGACCAAGTGCCTCTTGCTGCAAGAACCATAGGTTCTCTGATAGGAGCTGCTGCAGAGACACCCCCGGTGTTAGCCTAGCTAACTCCGGGTTCACCTGTTTGGGCGGCATCGGGTCTTCAGACGGCACGTAGGAGGCGGAAGTAGCTTGCTCAACCTGCCCGACCTGAGAGAGCCTTCCTGTCCGGAGACAAGAGACTCAACCTGGTTCAAGACGGAGTCAGCGAGCTCTGATCGCGGCAATCCCACCGTCGGTCTGGGTTCCCTCTTCGGGCCCCAGAACGACTCGAGCCGGGACGTGGGCTCGGAAGGTGGAGTACTGGCACCAGCGACCTGAGGACCTCTTCCCAGCCTCAGCCCGTGGCCGGTCGTGGACCGTCACGTCAGCCCGGGTAGCCAGCTGGTCGCCGCGAGAGCGAGAGCTGGTCTGGTGAGAGTCGCGTGAGCGGCTGTCACCAGTCTTCCGCTCCGTGCCGTGAACCTGACGCTGAGCGAGCTCTGACGTCTGGTTCTTGGCTGCACGGTCGCTGGTAGGCGACCGTACACTCGGTCCTCTCGCGAACGAGAGGCCGAGATGGAACCTGATGCAGTGGCAGAGCCTCTGGCACCAGGTGAGGAAGTGCCGGTGTTAGCCGGCACCCCTCTGGTCCCCGTAGTCTTCTTCCTTGCAGAAGAAGAGACGGGCCCCGCTCCCGAGGGAGCAGGAGGACCAGCGGAAGAACCCCCTGTCTCGCCGGAGCGAGACGGGCCCTTAGAAGCTCCTGAAGGAGACTTCTTAGGGGGGGAGGAGGCACTTCTTCTTCTTCGGCTGTGAAGCCTTAGAAGTCGAAGGGGGAGAGGCGGCAGACGACGACGACGAAGAAGACGACGACACCTTCCTCCTCTTCCTCTTCTTCGTCAGCTTCCTCAGGACTGATGTCAAGTCAGCCATCCAGGGTGGAGCCGGGGCTGCTGTTGCCGAAGCAACAGGGCCCGGACGTGCCTGTCCGGACAGACCGACATCGGGCGCAGCAGCGCCACGAACAGGAACGACATCAGCAGGTGCAGGCATCACAGGAACAGCAGGAACAGTCACGGCAGGTACAGTTACAGCAGCAGCGGTCGGCAACGTCTCAGCAATCGTCAGCGGCTGGGCAGGTACGGCAGGTGGTACACCCAAGCCAGGAGGACGGACCAGCGTCACCGACATCCTTGGCATCAGCGGCAGGTCCAGGGGCAAGCTCTTCGGACACACGAAGTCTGGCTTCGGCAGCATGGCAAACCCGGGCGGCGGCGGCATCACACTCCCCCGTGGCACGGCGATCGAACCCTGCACCGATGAAGTTGGTGTTACAGACACCGCATGCGGGGAATACACCAGATGAGGGGGAGCCCCATAGCCTGGAGTGGACAACGTAGTGGTAGTGGTGGTCACAGTGGCATGCGTGACCGCAATAGAGCTAGCCAGAAGGTAGAGCAGCCCCTGGACACTTGGCATGCCCTGCAAGCCCAACGATGCCCACACCTGTCCAAGGTCGTCCCTCGCAGCAGCAGCACCTGGAGAAGCAAAGGTCGGGTGGTTAGAAGGGGTCTCTACCCGTCCGCGCGGTGTAGAGAACGGATAGAGGTCCCAGAATACAGTTCCATGTCAGGGTACCGAGCGCCCTCCTCCACACTCGACAGATCAGGTGAGGAGAAGGACCTGGAAACCCCCCCCCGAAGGGGAAGGAGCCAACCGTGGGAGCTGAGCCAGGGACAGGAAAGAAGACAAAGTGTCCGTAACCAAAGGAGTCGCGGGAGAGCTCTCCGACGACTCCTTTGCAGGCCTTCACTTCTTCCTGCCCTCGTACAAGCCCCACTGCACCTCCAACCAAGATACACATACATCGCACGGCTCGGCGCGGGTACACTCGCGCCCCCGACACCGAGCGCATAACACATGAGGATCGATCTCAGGTAATGAGCGGAACTTACCGCACTTACGCCCCTCAGTTCCCGGGCACAGTCGCCGGATGATAGTAGGGCGTGGAGAATCCATGATCGATCAAATCAATTAAGTTCACTTTAAACCAATTGACAACAAAAAGGGAAATGATTGTACTTACAATATTGCTTGCAAACACAAAGAAACAACCATACAAAAGGAAAGCAAACGACGATGAAGCGGGCAGAGAGCGCAGAACACACGTCCACTCGCTGTGAGGCCGAAAGCAAAAGGGATTGTTTACCTCCCAGTCGCGCGCACGCGCCTGTCGGACAAGCAGTTAACTACCGAACCCCTTGTTCGAAAGCTTACGACCTATCCAGCTGCCGCTAGTAACCTTCCTATTGTAAAAGGACCGAAGGTTTGTATGCCGTGTCAGAACAAATGGTTAAACGGGCCAAGGGCAGTCCGTAAATGTTGTAAAACATTAATAGCAGTCCTTAACTTGGATGCAGAAGAATCTTGACGTTGCATGATGAAAATAGGAGAATTCCAAAATGAACACAACACAGAGCAGAAAAAACACATGCGGTGTGGATCGTGCTATCGAAAGGAATGACGTCAAGAGGCGTTAGCCGTAACGGTAGTGAGGAGTGGGCCTTAGGTCGGCTCCTCTATAGTTGAGGGATTTTGAAGAAGGATGAATCTAAAGGGCAAAGGACCTCTGGTAGTGGTTTCACTCACCCCAGAAACCATACCGACACCTTAAAATAAGGTGAGCGAGCCAGAATATTCTGGCAATTCCATATTAGCTTTTTTCTCTGGTATTATAGCAATATTTTACCTTACAAATGTGTGCTAAAGGGACATTTTACATAGTGACACGGGCAGAGCCCAGAAAATGCATTTTACCCCACGTCTTGTCTTTGAACTCCACGTAGCCAATCTGAGTTGGCTGGGGTCCGACAACTGTCAAGTCTGGAGGGGGAGTGTGTGCTGCCATCTCAGGATCATGTAAATTCTCTCTCTCTCTCTCTCTTTTTTACTGAGATGAGAGAATTTCTATGGTACATATGTTTATTAATATTTTCACATAATAATAATAGTAATATAATTTCAAAATTCATATGTGATAGTATTTTAAAGTACAATAATCTATCCATTTCACTCTTTTGAATAAGGATAACCCTCTCTCTCTCTCTTTTGCCACACAAGATACTAGTATGTCCTAGTGGTAACTTTCGCCCTCTGTTTGGGCTGGAAGTTTATGTATAAGTATATCTTTAAGGACATTACTACCTTTTATGGTAAAATAATAATATACAATACTAGTTTACAAATAATATTAAGGGGGCCGGCCAGAACCCCTATATATGGTGGTATAGGGCAAAAAATGCAAAGTCATGAAAAAATTCATGGAGCTTCATATGGCAATTGAGAATACATATACAAAATAAAAAGTTTCGGTCCAAAATTCCCTCTTACTTTCGTAGTTTACAGGGTAATTAAGTAAACATAACTCCAATAAGCCGAAAACCATTCGATCCGTACAAAAAAGAAAAGGCAATATTTCCTTTCTGTTTTATCGTGAAATTTTGATAGTTAGCAGGGTAATTAGTAAACCATAACTCAATAATGCCTACAAAACAGTTCATCCGTAACAAGAAATTGCAATATTTCTTCCTGTTATCGTAAATTTTTGATAATTATTGGTCAAAGAAATTGTGAGCAAACTTGGGGGCATCTGTAGAAGATTCCGTGGCTTCGCATAAGACGAGTTATCTGGTTTTCAATCATGAATCAGTTGGACCGAATAGACTTCAAGTAGTTTACAAGTTCAGAGTTTCACCTCGTAACATTCGCTTGCTTTTACGTATGTTTTATGTATGTTTCGGCCAAAGAAGTTCCATCATGCCAATGGGAAAGTAAAAGACAAGGAAAACATCTCGCTAACATACAGACAAAGAAAAATCGCTCAAGTATTATTACAAAGAAATATCATAATATTACGCCGTAGTTAGTGAAGGAGGAGAGGGGAGGTTTTGCTTAGTAACGCCCCCTTCTGTTGCCTGACAGCACATCACCAACACTGTGGCTCCCAATGCTACGATCTTTGAGCAAAGAGATTCTTCATTTATGGATTAAAATAACATCTTTTTGGTTTTTTAATTACCCAAAATGGAATATGAAGAAATTGCATAAGAATCATGATTTATTAAATTGTCTTTGTAAAAAGAGAGTGACACCTTCGGAGTCTTCACCTCTGACATTCTCTTGCATTTACGTTTTGTTTATCTTTTGTTTAGGCAAAGAATGTCATCATGCTAAAGATGAAAATACCAGGAAAACCATCTCGCTAACATACAGAAGAAAATTCGTTGTAACTAAGCCGAGTTAATTAGTGACGGGGAAGGGAGGGAGGGGGGTTACGTAGGGAAGGAAGGGTGCCCCATCTTGCCTGCAAGCAGTGCCACCCCAGGCTACGATATATGAGCACAAAGGGATACAATCGAATTTATGAATTTAATTATGATAAATAAAAATAGTTTTTGGTTTATTAATACAAACAAAAAAGAAATATACATTTCAGAATAATCATTTATTTATTAACAATGTTCTTTTGATAGAAACACGAATGGAAACCTTTGAAACGCCCGTATCTTCAAAACTATACTTATTGACCCTTCAAAATCCTATCTCCTACACTTAGTTTTTAAAGCTATAACATTGAATTTGGTATAATAACTCACGAAAGACAGTTATAAGAAACAATCAAAATAGAGCCGCCCTTTTTTTCCAATTTTTTGTTTCGTCGTTTTTTTATTAAATTTTTTTCTCGTGATTTATAGGTTTTATTTTTTTAAGCCATTTGAAAAATTCAAAAATTCAATCTAGCAAAAAACAAAAATGACTTTTAGAACAAAAAAACTCTCCATTTGATTTGGGAGGTCTACATCAGGCCTATATATTGGTAGTAATCCCAGGTCTTTAATTAATTTAAATTATCAAAGGAGGAGAGAAGAATTTGACAAAAAAAATGGTTATTTTCGGGATAAATTGCCCTGGCGTCACAGAAAAGCCGAAGGTCGAGGGCGAAAATCAATAATTGCGGTTTGGAGAATTTCGTCCCAAGTTCACCTTAATTAAGTGGTATGAATGTCCAAAGTCCTGTCGTTAAAAAACGGCCAGTTAGCCGGCCGGACCCCCTTGACGTTTAATGAGATTAAACAGTAACAATAAACTTATTCTCTCTCTCTCTCTCTTAACACTACAGGATTTCTTTGTTTTGTAGTTGTAATAATTGATTTACACCTTATAACTAGAATTTTTTCAAACTAGTTAAGATTTAAATTCAAAATAGCGATTCCCAGTTCCTTTTATTCCACCCTTGGAGTGAAGGTGGGCGGGCAGGGGAGTTAAATGACAGTCTGATATACGAATTGGCGGAGGGGAAGGAGTCTGGAGTCTAGGAGTTTTTCTCTCTCTCTCTCTCTCTCATCCTTATTATTCTCTCTGTCTCAGAAATAATTCATAAGTTTCACCCTCTTGATGGTCGAGATATTTGACGTTGGCCATTCATTGGTTGGTCTCGCTCTCTCTCTCTTCTCTCTCGTCTCTCTCTCTCTCTGTTTATTTGCTTTACGTAACTATAATTTTTTCATGATAAAACAATGTTTAAGATGACTTGAAATGATATTAAATTAACCCAAGATAAGCTCAAAGGATTAATGAAGTAATAGGGTTAGATTTAATTTTATGGTATATTTGAAGTAGGATGTTTATTAAGGTATACCATATTTGGTAGCTGAACTTTCAACATAGGCAGTTTATAAGCATGTTTTTAGTGTCGGGGGTTTTAACTATTCGCGGGTCTTTTAACTATTCAAGGGGGGTGTCCTGGTACAACATTCCCCCTGCGAATACAGGGGGAAACCTATAACTACTACTAGGAAATTACTCAAGGAATACAACAAGTTTTGCTGCTGTTACCCAGGAACTGTCACAATCCAATTCTAACATGAGGGTCAACAACTGTCGCTGTAAGACTTTTGTAGATGTTCATAGTCTCCTCTGTAAAAATGATATTGTTAGAAATACCAATAAGTTTTTGTACAATACTTTACCCTGGCAGATATATACTTAGCTTATGTCTCCGACGTCTGACAGAATTCGAATTTCGCGGCACATGCGGTACAGCTGCAGGTGAGGTCAGGTGATCCTTACCCCTGCCTGCCGCTGGGTGGCAAGGAAAATCGGGAAGCCATTCCCGTTCTAGAACCAGATTTTCTCTTCCACCTATCTCCTGCCAGGGAGGAGCTGGGTGGGCCATTCATCGTAGATATCTGGCCGGGTTAAGTATGTACAAAACGTTTATTGTATTCTAACAATATCTTTTTGTACATGCAACGTTCCCAATCCCCGGGGCAGTAATATATACTTAGCTGATTGGACACGCCCTTGGTGGGTGGGTAAAGACAGCAACTATTTTACTGCAATAGACAGGTTAAACAACAAATGACGTTGTAGGTAATAGAAATAAATAAAACCTTGGTTCCTACTTGTTTTCAGAAGATCGGAAGATTCCCAATGGCTATGATGCCTTAGGCAATCTGCTTTCGCCCTCAACGAGCCTCAAGCGAGGATGTTTGACCTAATGGTCTAAGAGTTCTTGTGGGTCTGTCGATGGGTCTTATCCATTTACTCAACAGAGCTCCCTTACAATGAACAATATGCCTATGCCTAGTGGCATAATTAAAGGAGCACAACCACCAATCCCGATCACCTGATCCTAACACGAGGGTTAGTGCTTAAGTTGAAAAAGAGTTTATTCCCCAAACTCCTTTCAAACAACCCAAAGAAAAAACAAAAACGACGACCTTTAAATCCAAATCTGAACCTCACTAGTTGTTTAAGGATCAGTATCGGCTTCCCTATCCCAGCAATGTATCACCGCAGACACGTAATCAACCAACGAGAGAAGGATCCATCGTCGTAGGTTATCTTTTGACATCCCTTACGGAATAATGGGAAAGTCAACACTAGAGTTCCATCTCCCGTATGTGACAGCTCAATGATGTCCTTATTGACATATTGTTAAGGAAAGAACAAGAATTCGGAAAAGCTTGTCACTTCAATGCGCTTTTTAATTCTCGAGCTGTTTGAAGTAAAAAGGAATCATCAATGGCCTTATCAAGTTTGCTTAGGGTAGATCACATGTCCCTCAAAGAAGGCCAGGGCGTTCTTTGATATAGAAATATGCTTCTGGGTGAAGCCTGGAGCCTTGGCTAGCGCTTTGATGCCTGGCAGGCGCCTAGCGCCTGTCCTAGCCGCCTCACGCCTGTCTGGAGCCTTGCGCGCTGAAAATGGCGCCTAGAGCCTGGCTGGCGCCTGATTGGCTTCCTCCCTCCTGGCCTAGCACCTTGTTGCCTGGCTGGTAAGCCTTGCGTTTCTGGCTGGCGTCCTGCGACCCTGGAGCCTTGCAGAAGAAACTTCCATGAATTTACTGTCTATGAAGTGCATGCCTCAAGAGTTTTCAGCGAGGTATGGGACCTATGACTGACAAACCCTTCTGGATCATGTCAATGGGGGCTAGCCCACTTACTAACGACAGAGCCTTCCTCGGTATCGTGCCCAATGGGGCTGGGGACCCTGACCCCTTGACCATGGCAGAGACCTTACCTGTATCATATCAATGGGGACTACCCGCCCCTTACATGACAGAGCTTTAGGTTTCTTTCCTTTACCTTGGAAGGAGCCCTTGCGCCTGGATGGATCCTCAATCCCTGACTGGAGCCTACCTTGAAGGAGCCTGGCACCTGGATGGCGGCCCTTGATGGTCTTCTAGAAGCCTGGCTTGGCGCCTCAGCGCCTGGCTTTGGCTCCTCCACAGACTTGCTGGAGCTTGCGAGCTTCAAGCTTGGAAGTTCCCTACCGAAAATTTCGGTAGTTACACGTCATAATATTCTTTCTTCGAAATTTTCGAAGCCAAATTCATTAAAAAAGTTAATAAAAGCGTAATGCCCGAACCAAAGACCCAGTACTTCCCTGCAAAAGACAGCCCAGAAAGATCGATTGGCGATGAAAAAAAACGAAAATCCAGTCAGGTAGGTAGCAACAACATACGTTTGACACTACCCGGCGACAGAGAAAATCTGGTGGTTTTTTTTTGCTTAGAACGGGAAATGTTCCTATTTACCTGCCACCCAGCAGGCGGAGAGGGGTTAGATCATCTGACCTTAGCCTGCAGTGTGGGCCAGCGAAATTCCGAACTTTCTGGTCGGACGTCCCGGAGACATAAGCTAAGTTATATATCTGCCGGGGAAGTTGGCCATGTAAAAAACAAACAAGCTTTTACCATATAATTTATTTCAAAATTGCTATACATTTTTACAACAGCTCTGTATTTTTTTTTTAATAAATAGGAAATTAAATTATTTTTTAAAAATTTATATTAAATTTTTTTAAATTTTTAATTTATAATTTTTCCTTGAGTTTAAAGTTATTTTTAAATATATAATTAAATTTTAAAACATTAGAAAATTTTAAAAATTTTTATATATATAAAATAAAAATTAAAAATATTACATTTAATTTAAGAATAAATTATCTTTAAAATAATATAATGATTAAATTAATTATAATTTAAAAATTATAATAATAATTATAAATAAAATAAAATATATATAAATAAAATAAAATTATTTAAAATTTAAAATTTAAATTAATTGAATATAAAAATTTTAAATTTTTTTTTTTTATTAAATTTTAATAAATATATGTTTAATAATAAATTTATATTAAATAAATAATAAATTAATAAATTTTAAATCCTTATAAATTACTTAAATAATATAAATATAAATAAAATTAAAATTTGTTTATATAAATTTTTTATAAAAAAAATAAATTATATTTATTATATTTTAAAAAAAAAAATATAAATTCAAAAAATAATTATTAAAAAATTTTAAAAAAGAAATAAAAAAAAAATAATGTAAAAGATAAATAAAAACGAATTTTTTTCTATATTAAATTAATACTTAAGCAAAAAATAAAACTTCGTACATAATGTATTAATACCGTACCCATAAAATTGTGTTTTCTATATATATATTAGTATTATATATATATCCTATAATAATAGATATATATTAATATATTATATATATATATATGTATATATATATATATTTTATACATACCGTATATCCTCGAGTAATGTGCGATCCGCATATTCCATTTTGCCGACTGGACACCAAAATTTTCACTTCCATAAACAAGGTGGTGGTTTTGTCATGTTTAGCATGCGAAGTTCCTTTTCCGGAGGTCGTTTCATAATGGGTTGGTGCTTGCTGCTAAGTCCGAAGTCGTTAGAATGTTGTTTCTGGCTAGTTTTGAACTTACGGTTAATTTTCTTACGAATCCGAAATTGAATAGAAGATCTCAAGATTTAGAAAAAGAATCCCAAGATCAATAAAAGAATTGTAAAAAGAACACGCCTTGGAGGTCCTAAAGTCATCATTCTCCTCTCTCTCTCCTCCACTCTCTCTCTCTCTCTCTCAGAAATACTGTATAATTTGAGTCTTTCATTTCACCAACGGGTAACAGGTAAATGTGTAAGACAATCGGTGCGCTGTTTTGAAAAAATAAAATGTGCAGATACAACACACCTTCCGATGTTTCGGTTTTTGGGAATTTTTTCAATTTTCGGAAATGTGGAGGTCAGATTGCACAATCAAACAAACATCCACTACTGCCAGCAAAAACATTTTTTTTTCCTTAATGTTTTTGTTTTTAAAAAAACAAAAAATTATTTTATTTATTTTTAATTACAGTTTTATTTAAATAAATATTAATATAATACTGTTTACATGAATGTGAGATAATTAAGAAATCACCCTATAATAAAATAGTGGGGACAATGAATAATTCACTATTTTCACTAATAGCTATTATTTTCATTTCAAAACAAACATTCCGTGAAAACGCAAAAAGAAAAAATATAATGTACATAACCAATACAAACTGCTAATAATGTTTTTTGCAGTTTCAAACTTTTGTATTTCAACAATAAGTTAATGAACTATGATAATAAGATCTCACCATATCGATCTTGCCAGTTGAAGCGTCGTAAAATTTTTGAGGGATGGTCCGGGAAAATGGAATTTGGTTTTACGTTTGTGATTACGTATCGCTACAACACCCCATGTGGTATTTTCATACCCCTATATTGATGACGCATACGCTACGACACACTGGTATTTTTCATACCACTATACATTAGTTAAAATGAATCCCGTTATATTATTGTTTTCATGAAGAAATAATTATTAATAAAGAAAATTAAAATTTCAAGTAATTTTTGCCGTCAGCAGTCAGAAAATCACGAACATGGTAATCGTTCAAACCTATGTTCAGCCACGGCATATGTCCTAATAAATAGAACAGAAGCAGAAAGGGCATTCCATTGGATGAACAGATCGCCATGGCTACTCCAACCAGCCAATCAGGTGTTTAGTTATACTACTCTGTGGAATTTCTTAACTGAACGTTTACCACGTTAACTTAACCACGGGAAGCTAAACGATGATGTGTGCGCTTTGCAATACAGTAGCTAGTTTTTTTGTTTTTATTTAGTGTATTTTAACTGATGTTGACAATGCATACTCTCTCTCATCATCGTCTCTCTCTCTCTTCGTAATCTCTTCCATCTTCTCTCTCGTCTTCTATCCTCTCTCTCTCATCTCTCTCTCTCTTCAGGAAAGGATAACCGTCCCATTCAATTTATCAGTTATCTTTTCTTGATAGACAGAGTAAATAAATTTTAGGACTCCAAAGCTTGGTATAATGTTCAATTATTTTCATTTATCCTTTTAAGGGGATTTTTGGTTAATCTTGGGATTTTCCATGGTCCAACTCTTGGGATTAGTAAGAAAAATTGCCATTACTTTGAGTAGCATTATGCAGCTGCTGCAGTGCGCACACCCAAATTGAATCGGGTAAGCCTAGCACGCCAAACAGTAGCATTTACAAAATGAGGCGGTTAGCTCTCTGGCTGGGCTGTTTTGAGGGGGGGGGTCCACCCACGTGGTTTTGATCGCATATCTTGCCAAAGTTAAATTTATAACAACAACAGAGATAAAACGCCATTTCTCCCATTACAGAATATCGAAATAGTTATCTTTTCCGTTGGCGCGAATTCTAAATAAATTACGTAGTTCACGATTGATAAAGCTATTTTTTATGCAATAACAAGAAACTGGAGTCCATGATTTTTTCTATTCAACAGTGGGCCATCTCATTTTGGTGGCTGTTGCGAATATTTCAACCAGTTCCACTGTGCGTTTAAATCCATACTGACTGTGAACAGTCCTGGAGGCAGTTTCTCCCTTCTACACATATCTTTGATTTCTTAATAATCGTAAGGTATAGAATAATAAATTGGTGAGGCAAGGAAATATGAAATAAAGCCATAACAGTTAAGTTTGACGAGTGAGAAAATCAAACAATCGTAATACAAAGACAGACCTCTCACCTCGGCTCTCTCTCTCTCTCTCTCTGAAAAGAAAATAAAGATAGGAAACCAAAGAACTAAATATTGCTTGAATGCGATATGGGCAAAGATTTTTGGCCTGACTGAAGTGTGGAGTGACTTTGAACGAACCGACTTACAAGTTTATTCCTCCACAAGCCTGGAATAGACATCAACTTCAACAGCCGAGAAACGGACAATTCATATACAAAATAAATAGGTTATAGAAAATCGAAATGAGAATGGGGCCCTATGTTGTCCCACTGAAGAAAGCTCGTCCGCTCTGGACAGCTGTAAAGATTTAGGGGAGAGAGAGAGAGCATGGCCGAATAGGAAGGAGATTAGAAAGTTTCCTGTGGGAATGCAAAACCCCCTTATAATCTTATTAAATAATTAATAGCCCTCGGGGTTTTGTCTCAAGGACATTTCAAAGGTCTGTCCCAACACACGGGCAAGTTGTTTTGTTGTTGTAAAATTAGCATAAGAAAGGGCAGATCTTTAAAAGCCAACCGCCATGGGAGCTCGCCATGGGGGGCGGGGGTGACAAGAACTATAACCTTCCATATGAATTGACGATGTCCTGTACGAAGTATGCAGGAGAATGAAGATTGAAATGAATCAAAGATCTGGGAAGATGACGTGAATATGATTGACCTGCCTTTGATGGGCAAGGAAATGTTCGTGGAAGCAAGTAATTTGTTGATACGGACACGGAGAACGACTTTTTTGGGAGGATTTTAGTTTTATTAATTTTATGCATTTTTTTTTTACTTTAATAAAATTTTTCACTTACCGTGCGTATCCTAAAATGAAAAAAGAAAAAAATAGTTTTCAAGTATACAGAAAAATTGTTTCTTTTACTGAGTAGAAAACGAAAAAGTTAACAAAAAATCCTTCGTGGTTTTGTGCCTTAATCAACTGATTTGGGGGGGAAATTACATTAAAATGGTTAGTCTAGAAGCAGTTTTAAAACATGGTGAATTGACAGATGTCCTATTGACGAAGATTGACAGGAGATGAATACAAATGATCAAAGATCTGGAAGATGGACGAATAATGATGAACCCCTGCCTACCTGCCACCCCCCTTGGTTGATGGCAAAGAATTCGGAGCAAGTTTTTTGTTGATACGGACACGGAGAAACGACTTTGGAGGACTTTTAGTTTATTAATTTTATGGCATTTTTTTTTTACTGTTTAATAAAGTTTTCACTTACCCCTGCGTTATCCTTAAAATGAAAAAAATAGTTGCAAAGTTAACAAATGTTTTCTTTTACTGAGTACAACAAAAAGTTAACAAAAAATCCATTCGGTGTTGGTGGCCTTAACTTCAACATCGAGGAATTTAGGTTTTTTTTTTTTTTTTTTATAAATTATAGATGGTTAGTACTAGAAGCAGTTAAACATGTTGTTTAATACAACCAAAATAATTGCAAATGGTCGCACCGATCGCTCTTTTGTATTTTAAAATACAAGTAGTAATATGAGAATGCATACAATATTATTTGGATATAGTGCAAGTACAAGTACAAAGCCATAACTTTTAAAAGATCTAACTGTTTTTCCGCCGGTTAGTAACTATCTGCGATCTGCCGATTTGGGAAAGCATGATGAACGGCGACCTAATTTTATACCGCGTGGTATGGATGCCGACCCCTTTTAAAATTAAGCTTCCGAAAAGTTATGGTTTCAAAAGTCGCATAATATGCGAGTATATACGGTATATTATATTATTATATAGACTTAGTTATATAGTATATATATATTATATATTATA
Source organism: Macrobrachium nipponense (assembly GCF_015104395.2). Classification (NCBI taxonomy): domain Eukaryota; kingdom Metazoa; phylum Arthropoda; class Malacostraca; order Decapoda; family Palaemonidae; genus Macrobrachium; species Macrobrachium nipponense. The sequence continues at coordinate 14,908,775 of NC_061089.1, forward strand.
TATAAAATATTAGTAGAATATATATATATATATATTATGATAATAATATATATATAATAATAGATATATATTATTATATATAATATTACTATAAATATATATATTATTATATTATATATATATAATATAGATATACTAATTGTATAGTATATAATATATATATATATATATAAGATATATATATATTATACATATAATATATAGTTATATAATAGTATACTATATATATAATATATATTATTTTTTCAGTCCACATACAGCTGCAAATGTCCAAACCAAAAGTAACACTTTTAGTAAATTTCCTGATTGAAGTAAGTTACAAAATTTTTTCAAACTTATTACCAAAAGAAAAGAGGGCTAGGACAGGCTGTTATAGGACTATGTAATTTGGCTATACGGACCTACTAGGTAACTCATTTACTGGTTAACACAGAAATCCTTTCCTCAGAACAGTTTTACACCACCAGAAATACAAAATACTACACAAGTTGGTGACTAACATACTATAGCAAAACCTGCTTAATAAGAAGCTCATCAACCCTTACATGTTCCTCGCATAAATTAGACAAAACTGTCAGTGATTAAAAATGAGATGTTTGCAAAAAAAAAAAACCGGGAAAAAGACAGGACCTCCCTACCGAAAGAAAGCGCAGCTTGTTTTTCGGATGATAGATCGTTCACCGTCCCGTACGTCCCACAACTTTGACAGATACAAGGTACAAAATTTTTCTGCCCTCCCTCCGCTCCCAGTGGAATCTAAAAATGCTTGATGAATATCCCTCACTGAAAGGCAAAAAAATAAATTACCCCTGTGGTTTTAGTTCAGTTTAATCATTTAACACTTCAAGATAACTTGGTAAAGTACAAAACCCTGGATGTTTGTAGACTTGACTTTTTCACCAGATTTCTTACACTGGAAGGTATGGCATAACATTTCTATGAGAAAACATGATATTGTTATGATACAAATAAAAAAAAAAAGGTTTTTTTGTTTTTCCCCATGCATACTTACCTGGCAGATATATACTTACTATAAGACTTCATTCCGTCGTCCCCGACAGAAAGTGTTATTGTTATAATACAATTAAGTTTTTTCATACTTACCTGGCCCAGATATTATATAGTAGCTGTATTTTCTGAACGTCCGACAAAGAAAAATTTAAAATTCGCGGCACACGCAGTTGGGCGGGCCAGGTGGTTAGTACCCATTCCCCGCCCCCGCTGGGTAGGCGGATATCAGGAACTATTCCCATTTTCTATTCATATTTTTTATCAGTGCCACTGTCGTCCTGAGGGGAGGTGTGGGGGGTGGGGGGGGTCACTTTATTTAATTATATTATCTTGCCCAGGTAAGTATGAACAACAAACTTTAAGTTGTATTATAACAATAACATTTTGTTCATGAAACTTACCTGACAGATATATATATAGCTGAATCCCACCTTCGGATGGTGGGGGAAGAGACAGAATAGGAATTTTTTGGGGAAACTAAATAAGTATGATGATATACATCTTTGTTCCTGTACCTGTTAGCCATAAAAGCCGACTTCTTTCGTGATTACTGTCACCCAAAGTCTGCTTCTGCGTTACTAGAGGCTTTGCCAGCGCAGGTAGAGACCTGTAATGCTGGTGCGCTCTAGATGATCTGTTCCCAACGGGGGCGTGACCCCCAAACAATTGACTAGACCATATTGAACCATAAACTTTTGAGGGCACCCGAAGCTAAAAAAACCCACCACCTTCCTTACCTAACCTATCAAAGTTAAGTTCCATAACTTCTAGGCTAAAGAGAAGGTAACGCGCCTCAAGGCGACCAATCCCTTCCAAAGTTAAAAGCACCACCTATCCCTTTTCTATATGGATAGGATTCGTGTTGCCTCTTGCAACCCAATAATATATCTACGGATATGTATGTGGTCCTAAGCGATCTTACTGGATACGAAATGTCCGTCTTCACATCCCCGTCAGGAGGGGTGTGAAGCTAAACAACCAGAGTTGGCTTCGCTAAAAGCGTGGCACTCCAGGATGTTACTGAAGTTGTCATTGCTCTAGTTTGATAAATGCTTCCGATGGCCGCGCCCTCACCCTCTTGATGGCATTCAGATTAAGTAAAAAAATCTCAAATCTTTATGCAAACTAATGGAATGAATGAACCTCTTAAAAGAACCTCCTTGGATATAAATTGCCAGGGTGTTCGTGGGACCTGAACCATTCTGGTCTTTTTTAACGGAACCTACCGCAGATTTTTGTCGGGAGTGTGAAGCGAACCACCCAGAGTTGGCTTCGCATAAAAAGCGTTGGCACCTCAGGATGTTACTGAGTGTCCATGCTCTGTTGAAACTGCTTCCGAGGCCGGCGCCCTCCCAATACCCGCCTTGAGCCTTGATTCGTAAGAAAAAATTAAAAAAAAATTCCAAATCATTTTATGGCCAACATAATGAATGAGACCATCGTTAAAAAGAACTCCCTTGGCTTATCATGCCAGGGTGGTTCTTGGATCATGAACCTAGTCTGGTCTTTTTACGGTAACACCGCAAGATTGTCTGTTGACCTTGACTTTCTATATTTTAATTTTTTTTCAGATAAAACTTGAGAGACCCTACAGGGCCAACAGGACTCTCTACTTGCCCTTGCCCGAATAATTTGTTGCCATAATCACCCCTTGGTCTCCAAGGCCTTCGGGTCAAATGGTCAGAAGAACAGGTTTTCGTTTCTTATCACGAACTGGAACGGCTTAAGCGGACACCAGAACCGCATTATGTCCTTTGAAAGCCAAAACCTCTGGATGATGGGCTAAAACCTCACTAACGCCCTCCTTTGCCAGTTTGGCTAAAGCGGTTTAGCAATATTAGCCTTTCTGGTCACTACGTGTATTAAGTTTCGCAGGAAAGGAATAGGTTCGAAATGCTTTTTGGCATCAGAAAACTCAGACTAACGATTCTAAGTTTTTTTTTTTTCCACATGCCGGAACCCCTTTGATCCAGAGAATACAAGATCTCCACAGACCTCAAAGAATCGTGAAGCTTTGTTGTTTGACAGAACCGAATCTCTGAGGCCTAGAGGGCCCGTCAACAACATAATTTTGCCATATTCTAACAACAGTTTTAGGACTTCTATCTTATCTCATACTTCATACGGAAAGATAGAAACGCCATAACGAACAATTCACCGAAGGTGGGGAGGAGGGGAACGAGTCATTTCCCTTCCACTATCTCCAGAAACGTCCCCCTCCGATTGAGAACTTGAAAACTAAGGCAGCACTGCTTTGCCCTTGGCCAAGAGGAACCTGCCATTAATATTGAAGATCGTTATCGCTTCTCGATAGTCTGAAACAGCTTTTTTCAGACGCAGAGAGGAGACAATATTAGATACTTCACTAAGTGACGATGTTTTGGATTACAAAAACCGATTCTCCTCGGGAAGGGTCCCTTTTGGAAAATTTCTCATGAATTACCTGACCCTCTGTGAATCCGAACCTCTTAGAGGCCAACATGTGGGCGACTAAAGCTAATACCATCTAGGGATCATTTGAATAAGGGAACAACTTAAGAAAGGAAGCTCCCTTCGTCTTCAATAGTTACGAAAAAAGCTTTAACGAAAGGACTTCCCCTACAACTCTTCCTCACTTTCGACATACTTCTAACGTGAGGATTACTCCAGACGTCAGTAGTTGCTTGCTTTCGATCGAGGAAGACCCCCACGAGGACGTGGCACTAGGATTAACGAAACCTAATTGAAGGATCGTTACGTTCCGTGCCCAAGCCCATAACCAATTCTCTCTTCTCGAGCTATGAGAAGGAGCTAGAAGATTATCCGAGGATGATTTGGGCCACTTCGATCCAAACAACCACCCCCTTCGAGGGAACTGGAAAGCCGACTAATTTTGGCTTCCAATTCTTTCAGTACAATGTGCCAGAACATCTGTTTTCTCTGTTCGGTAATGTCTGGCGACCCTCTCGCTATCACCTGAGGTGATCCTCAAAAGAAGCCGTTGAGAGAAAACTTTAGAATTACAACGATCTTTGATGTTATTTTCCAATTTCTTCGTGAGGAAAAATTTTTAGAGGTTCTGAATTTGCTGTTTATTTCAGGGAAAACAAGATTTCTCCCAGCGAGGGAAATGGTCCCCAAAAAAGCAAACTCATGTCCATTCCCATCACTCAGCCCTGCTTTCCTTCCCTAAATAAAGGCCTGCGCTTTGCATAAGCGTAGGAGGCTTATATTTTATTTGCTTAATGCCCGCAGTAGATTTCGTACAGAATGTTTACCGTGTGCGGTAAACCCGCACCTAACAAGTATACAAAGAGATTATCTTTGTTGAAATTTTTCTAAGTACAAACGGCAAGGTATGAATCATTCAAGATTACTAGAAAATTTCCTCAACAACCGAGGTCTAAAATCCATGATTGTAGGGCACAAAGAGACGGTTTTATTAAGCCATTGCCCCGCAAGGGAGAGAGACGTAACCAACCGCGGCAATGACACCGAGCTAGCCGGTACTGCGTAAGATCTACATGTAACGACCAGCCTTGATCATCGTTCTCGCACCCTATATCTGCCTTGAGTTTGCCAGCTACTCCTTTTCACGCAAGGGATAGGTAATGAAATTAATCGAGCCAGAAAGGAAACTCTCTAAGGCACAGGCATATTTAAACGATAAACAAAATTCGCTAAAAAGTACCAGAAGCTGAGTTTGATGTTTGCAGTTCAATTAAGATAAACTTCTCGTCTTAAGGGTCGCAATCCGTAGAAATAACTAGGAATAATGCGCCTACTCCCTCGGACAATTGCAACTGCTTTAGTAGGAATCATGTTTCCCGCGAGGGTTTAATATACGTAGTATAATTTATAGTAATTCTGAACAAACGATCTCCATCCTAAATTCTTTCCTTAAAGAAAACAACAAATAAGGATTGGAGAATCGGACCACCTCGATCGATCTCTATCAAAAAGACTGAAAGGAAGAAGTTTCTTCCTCGAAGGAAAGCTTCAATGGAGAACAGAATACTATCTGCCTTGAGTGTTGCCAGCCTACTCCCTTTACGAAGGAATAGGTTATGATATGTTATCGAGCAAAAGGAAACTCTCAAGGCAGGCCTATTGTTTAAACGAAACAGAATTCGCTAAATACAGAAGCTGAGTTGGTGTTTTCGTCTAACATCACCTGAAGAGTTGTTCTTACTCCGAAAACTCTTGGAAGGTTGAAGGGAGTGTCCAAATAATACATTAGAACAACAGTTCCTTCGGCTTCTATCCGCAGAGGTAAATACGATATGCGTATATGACTCGACCCATGCGTTAGCAAAATGACGCAAAGATAAACTACGTATTGTAGTAATTTGAACATCGAATTCTCTACTAACATCTTTCCTGGACGAGGAAGAGAGAGAAGAAAGGAAAACGACTGTCCACGTTCGGTTTCTGAAATGAATGAGAGCTCTTCCGAAATTTGTTACTTATCCGCTTAAGCGATAAAATGTTATGAAGATCTTTGTCAATGAGAACTAACCCATTTACATGACAGAAAGTAATCCAGGAATTCGAGCATATAGTTTTGTTTTTTCCCGATTCCCGCAGAAATCGAGGAAGGGGCAGGATTCCTGATTAGAGACTGGGCTTACGACAGGAAGGACCTTAATGTTCCCCTTCGGCAGCGCAATCCCGAAAGCAGACGAGGCGTTTTATGACACCGAAATCTGCTTACAGTTTTCCTGGAATTCATCAGTGATGGATCTATTGAACGCTCCCTTCGTAGAAAGCGAAGTAGACATCTTGACGAGACCAAACTCCTTCTCACTTCGACGACGCCCTCTTGAAGAGCGTTCTTGCAGGAATCCTGCCGAACGTCTTGATGCGTAGGACGCCTATCGTTCTGAAGAACGTCCTGGCAAGTGCTCTACCGAGCGTCATGACGTGTAGGATGCCGAGCGTCTTCAAAAGCGTCCTCGCTAGCGTCCTGGCGAGCGTCCTCGCTAGCGTCCTGGCGAGCGTCCTCGCTAGCGTCCTGGCGAGCGTCCTCGCTAGCGTCCTGCCGAGCTTCCACCGAAGCGTCCTGGCGAATGTCCACAAAAGCGTCCTGCTGAGCGTCCTCAAAAGCGTGCTGGAAAGCGTCCTGCTGAGCGTCCTCAAAAGCTTCCTGCCGAGCGTCCTCAAAAGCGTCCTGCTTAGCGTCCTGGAAAGCGTCCAGCTACGAGAGTGTCTGAGCAGAGAACACCAAGTCTTCTGAACGACGTTTCAGAGAGGAACTCGTTGAGCGCCTTGATGCATGCAAGCCCGCCAAGAGGCGTCCTGGCGAGCGACCGCTTGCCAACATCTCATGTTATGACGAACAGCGTTTTGCGTATGACATTGAATATTTTTAAGGGACGTCCTCATGCGAGTCTCCATGGAGACCGCACGCTGCTCCTGAAGAGTGTGAACACTAAAAGGAAGACGTATGGCTTTCGTCTTCCGCAAGGTGCTTGCCGAGCGTCCTGGAGAATGTCTCTACTTATAGGACGTCGAGCACCTCCAAAAGCTTCCTCACGTCTAAATTGCCCTTCTTATGCCGACCAGAGACATAAGTTGTTTGACTGTGCAAGCAGCTTGCCGGCCGTCAAACTTATCAGCTTGCTTTATCGAAGTAAGCGAACGTTACATAACGTATACGGAGCGCAATGAGGAGAGGAGACGAATACTGAGTTGCTCCTCCAAAGGTGAATCAAGAATGTCCTTGATTACCAAATTCTTTTGGAATGCTAGCGAGGTTGAAACAGCTCTAACTTCATGAGCGTTCACTCGCAGGAGGCTCAAATCACTCTTCTGGCAAAGATGAATGAACCTCCTTAATAATGTATTAAGTGATATATACATGAGCGTTCACTCGCAGGAGGCTCAAATCACTCTTCTGGCAAGATGAATGAGCCTCCTTAATAATGTATACATGATGTATACATGAGCGGTCACTCGCAGGAGGCTCAAATCACTCTTCTGGCAAGATGAATGAGCCTCCTTATAATGTATAAATGATATATACATGAGCGTTCTCGCAGGAGGCTCAAATCACTCTTCTGTAAGATGAATGAGCCTCCTTAAATGTCCTTAGGAAAAGAGCCAGTGCATTCTTCTAAAAGGGAAAATGTGGTCTCTTTACTCTCTCATCCTCTCGTGACGAGAGAGAGGACGAGAAGCGTCCTCTTCTCTAAAGCTTCTTTAGGGGGCGCGAGTCCTTCCGAGAACTCCAACCCCTGTGTGGGGAGGACGCCTCGGAGGACGAGAAGCAATCTTTCAAGATTCGCGCACGTGCACGATCTTTAGCAGCCTGGGAAGAGTCAACAGGTTCTGCCGAAGGGACGCCAGATCGGTGGGGAGCCCCCGTAACCCTCTTGCGGCTTTCGACATGCCCTCTCCCTGAGTCCTGGGAGTCCGACAGAGGTCCAGGCCTAGAGGCATTATGGGGCCGATCTGACGCCCCCTCCACAACACGGAAGGGGCACTACACTTCACAACACTGGTTGGAGAGCGAGCACTTTAGTCTAAGATTACTTGATGTAATCCTTTAGCAGACACTTATTCTAGGCTCGTAGCCATACCACAGGGTTAGGCAAAATAAAATCTACAGGAGGTTAGAAGGTTCATTATTTCTAACTTCTGTTTACTGTGGAGGAAAACTCCTGATTCTAACACGCTCTAAAATGCGTAATTGAATCCTCCTTCTTCCGTAATCAGTCACACATTACACTAATTACCTTATGCAAAGAAAACATGTAAACGTCATATATACTATGCGATGTCTACCGAAAGTTACGGTAGCCTCACCTTACCATGCAGACAACAAAGTCTGAAACTAGGCTAACTAGCTTCAGACATCAAATGCAATGAAAAAATTTTACGATAGCGTATGCCTAGCCACAAATCCAAGTTAATAATCGAAAGAATAATTAGGATACTTAAGTGGCTAATGAAGTTTCAAAATCCTAGGCGAGGTCTGTAAACAGTTTGTTTACCGACCGGCGACAGAAAAAAATATGAATAGAAAATGGGAATAGTTCCTGATATCCGCCTCCCAGCGGCGGAATGGGTACTACCACCTGGCCGCCCACTGCGTGTGCGCCGCGAATTTTTTAAATCTGTCGGACTTCAGAAACTACAGCTATATATATATCTGTCAGGTAAGTTTCATGAACAAATTCAAATTTCGCGGCACTCACTACAGGTAGGTCAGGTGATCTACCGCCCTGCTCTGGGTGGCAGGACTAGGAACCATTCCCGTTTTCTCATCAGATTTTCTCTTCCACCTGTCTCCTGCGGGGAGGCTGGGTGGGCCATCAATCGTATATATCTGCCAGGTAAGTATGTATGAAACTTTATTGTATCATAACAATACCATTTTCATACATTCACTTCCCTGTCAGATATATACTTAGCTGATTGACACCCTTTGGTGGAGGGTAAGAGACAGCTAACTACTGAAAAGACAGGGAAACAACATATGTTGTAGGTATTTCTAAACCTTGGTTCCTACCTGATTAGGTGGAAGAATTCGTGGCTACTGCCTGGGAGTTTGCTTCACCTCAAGAGCCTTAGCGAGATAGTGATCTGTGGCCACGAGTTCTTGTGGGTCTGTCGATGGGGTCTTATCCACTTACTCGGCAGAGCCTGACTGGCATTTGTCAATGGGTGCTAATCCGCTTATATGACAACACGCCTTCTTTAAGGAGCACACAACCGATCCTGTTCACCCGATCCTAACACCCTTGTTAGTTCTAAGATTGCCAAGGTTATCCCCAAAACTCTTCACAAACAACCCAAACTCGAATTACACAGTCAATACGCACACACTAAAGTACAAAAAAAATTTTGTACCCCTCTAATAGTCAGATACCACTCGATTTCCTTACTGAACCGAAGCGACGGCCGCCTGTGCGACATCTGACACTTCTTCCAGCAGGAAGCCAAGAACGTATCCGACAAGAGGGTTACGTACACAAAATTAAGGATCGGCGCTTGCTCCAATACCCAGAACCGTCTGCGCTGACACAAACGGACCTAGAGAAAAACATTTCTCATACATTACGCGCACGTCCTTCAAGTAAATGAGATGCAAACACAGAGTTGCACCTCCAATATGTTGCATCTAAATATTCTTCAGCGACATATTTCTTTGGAAGGCAATAGACGTCGCGATTGCTCTTACTTCATGAGCTCTCACTCTCAATAGTTTAAAAGTGTCATCTGGGCAGTTCTTATGCGCCTCGGTAATAACGCTTCTTACAAAGAAGGCTAAGGCATTCTTCGACATCGGTCTTTTGGGGTCCCTTACCGAGCACCATAGACCGTGTTGCGAACCCCCCATCTGCTTCTTTCTGTTCAGATAGAATTTAAGCGTTCTGACCGGGCAAAGAGACCTCTGTCTCTCTGCCTACTAAGACTAGCCAGGCCTTTTACCACGAAGCTCCTGAGCCAGGGTTTCGAGGGATTCTCATTTTTTAGCAAAAGAGAAGTCTGGAACGAACAAATAGCAGTCTCTCCTTTGAAGCCCACTCGTGACTCAAGGGCGTGCAGCTCACTGACTCTCTTCGCCGTAGCGAGAGACAACAGAAACAGGCACTTCCTTGTAATATCTCGAAAGGAAGCCGTGTGAGGTGGTTCGAACCTTCCAGAAGATAGAAATTTTAGGACCACGTCCAGATTCCAGCTCGGAACTCTAGGTTCTTTTGATTTTGATGTTTCAAAAGAACGAATGAGATCATGCAAATCCTTATTATTGGCCAAATCTAATCCTCTGTTCCTGAATACAGCCAAGAGCATACTCCTGTATCCCTTAATGGTTGGTACAGAAAGATGCGATTTCTCCTTCAAGAACAGAAGGAAATCTGCAATCTCGGTCACAGAGTTATTGGAGGAGGACAGCTTCTTCGACCTACACCAACTTCTGAACACCTCCCACTTTGATTGGTATACTCGCATAGTAGATGCTCTGCGGGCTCTGGCGATTGCGCTTGCTGCCTTGCGAGAAAACCCCTCGCTCTGACAAGTCTTTCGATAGTCGAAAGGCAGTCAGAGCAAGAGCGGTAGGTTTTGATGGTACCTCTCGAAGTGGGGTTGTTTGAGCAGATGTGTCCTGTTTGAAGAGATCTGGGGAAGTCCACCGTCCACATCCATTACCTCTGTGAACCAATTTCGGGATGGCCAATATGAGGCTATCAGAGTCATCCTTGTCCCCTTCGAGGCCACAAACTTTCTGACCACCTCCCCCAAGATCTTGAATGGGGGAAAAGCGTACACATCCAGTCCGGACCAGTTCAGGAGAAAGGCGTCTACTGCATAAGCTCTGGGGTCGTCTGCCAGAGCGCAAAAGGTGTCTATCCTCTTGGAGAGGAACGTGGCGAACAGGTCTATTTGAGGCTTCCCCCAAAGAGACCAAAGGATCTGACACACTTCTGAGTGGAGGGTCCATTCTGTGGGAAGGACATGGAACCTCCTGCTCAGCCTGTATGCTCTCACGTTCCTCTCCCCTTGGACAAACCTTGTTAGTAGAGTTATATTCCTTTGATTCGCCCAAATAAGAAGATCTCTTGTCAGTTCGTATAGAGCGAGAGAGTTGAGTCCCTCCTAGTTTTCTTATATAAGCCAGAGCGGTGGTATTGTCGGAGTTTATCTGCACTACCCCGTCTCTGACTATCTGTTCGAAGCCCTTTAATGCCAGATGAATGGCTAAGAGCTCCTTGCAATTTATGTGCCATGACACCAGCTCTTCCGACCAGGTGCCTGACACTTCCCTGGATCCTAAGGTTGCACCCCAACCTGTCTCCGACGCGTCTGAAAATAATATCAGGTTCGGGTTCCGAACTTCCAGGGACACACCTCTGTTTTCCTCTAGAGGGGGTAACCACCACCTTAAGTGATTTTTCACTTCTGCCGGAATTGGAAAAGTATCGGAGAGCTGTCCTGTCTTCCAATTCCAATTCCTTTTCAGGAAGAACTGTAGAGGACGGAGATGCAGTCTTCCTAGAGGAAAGAACTGTTCCAGCGAGGACAGGGTCCCCAGGAGGCTCAATCATTCCCTCGCTGAACTGCGCTCCTTCCCTAAGAAGCTGGAGACTGTGGCGCAACCTTTAGATATTCTCTCTTGAGAAGGAAACACTCGAAAACCCCGAGAATCCATCCGAATCCCCAGATAAACCATGTTCTGGCTGGGGATCATCTGAGATTTCTCGAGGTTTACGATCAATCCTAATGACTTTGTCAGGTCTAATGTTGTTGAAAGGTCCTCCAAACACTGGTTTGTGCGACCTGGCCCTGATGACCAGTCGTCCAGTATATGGGAGATGTTTATTCCCATCAGATGTAGATGTCTTGCTACATTCTTCATTATACTTGTGAAGACTTGAGGAGCCGTGGACAGGCCGAACACAGGCCCTGAACTGATAGATCCTTCCCTCCATCATGAAACGAAGGTACTTCCTCGACGAATGATGAATCGGGATGTGGAAATAGGCGTCTTGAAGATCGAGGGACGCCATCCAATCTCCTTGGCGAAGGGCTGCAAGGACTGAAGCAGACGTTTCCATGCTGAACTTCTGTTTCTCCATAAATCTGTTCAGAGCACTTACATCCAGTACTGGTCTCCCCACCCCTCCGAAGCTTTCGCTACTAGAAAAGGCAATTGTAAACCCAGGGGAGTTGTGATCCAGTACCAGCTCGATTGCTCTTTGTCCCACATCTGTTCTACAATTTGACGAAGAGTATCCATCAGTACAGGGTCCTTGTATCTGGCGGACAGTTCCCTCGGTGTTGATGTCAGGGGAGGGCTGTCCTTGAATGGGATAAATATCCCTTCTTGATGACCGACATGGACCATGTATCGGCTCTATGTTTGCCCAGGCTTCCGCAAATTCTTGCAACCTGGCACCTACAGGTGTTTGGAGGGTCGTTTCCTCATTTCCCCTTCTTAAAGGTGGGTCAAAAGGAAGCTCTTCCTCTTCTTTCCGTCGTCTTTCTTCTGGAAATAGTTCTAGCCGGAGGGCCTCCTTGAAAGGGCTGCTGCTGCGTTGGATGAGCCCCTTTTCTTTTCTTCATTGGCCACAGGCCTATTCTTCCTCGAAGATTGCCTGAGGAGATCTTGAGTCGCCCTTCTCAGTTAGTGAATGTGCATGTCCTTCACCAACTAGAGAAGGGACAAATGCTCTGAAAGAGGGGTGAACAACAAGGCGGATCTCTGTGAAGGAGAGACGGCCTAGTGAGGAAAGCACTATAAACAAACTGCCCTCTTCTTCAGCATTCCCGCACCAAAGAGGGAGGAGACCTCTACCGACCCATCCTGAACAGCTTTGTCTATGCATGTAAGTATGCTATGCAAAGCTTCCTTGGGTTTAGGTCTTCCGCTTCCTGGGAACTTTTAAGCCGAAACCCCAAGGGACCAATCCAGGAAATTAAATACTTCCAAGACGAGGAAAAGTCCCTTGAGGAGATGGTCCATTTCCGAAAGACCCCATGTTGCTCGGGCCGAGTTCAAGCAAGTCTTCTCGAGGAGTCTACGAGACTCGAGAAGTCCGATTCGGCCAAAGTAGGCAGAGACAATCCCATATTTTCTCCCGTCTCATACCATATGCCTCTTCTACCCGTAAGTTTGGCAGGAGGCATACAAAAGACCGTCCTACCTAGTTCCTTTTTAGTCTTAATCCAGGAATCTAGAGACTGTAGGGCCCTCTTCATAGATATGGCCGGTTTCATCTTAAGGAAGGATGAAGACTCGAGTGATTTAGCGCTCGAAAATAGAGCGCGCGGAGAAGGAGGAGCAGCTGGAGTCAACGAATCTCCATATTCTTCTAGAAGGAGAGAAGTAAGAACTTTATAGTTCGACAGTCCTTTATTAGTTACCTCGTCTTCCGAAACGTCCTCTAAGTCAGAGGATCGGAAGGAGAAAGCTCCCTTCTTTCGACTGTCTTCTCCTTTGACTTCTTCCTTTCCGTAGAAGAAGAACTTCTAACAGGCGAGGGACTAAAGAGCTATTGACTACCCTACGCCTATCCTTAGGAGAATCTTGTTAATTTGCGCCTGGCGCCTGATTGGCTCCTGGCGCCTATCAGGCTCTTCTCGTACAGTATGCGCCTGGCGCCTGGCAGGCGTCATCGCGCTCGGAAGGCCTCCTGGCGCCTGGCAGGCGCTTCTTCCATTCTAGCTGGCGCCTGGCTGCATTTTGCGCCTGGACGATCTCGGGAATAATCAAGCTCTTTGGCGCCTGGATGGCCTCGGATGCTGGATTTTGGCTCCATCCTTTCTGTGAGGACTTCAAAGTCTTCAACATCCTCACTGTCAGGTGTTCTCTGGCGCCTGCTTGGCACCTGGCGTCTGGCTGGCGCCAGGTGCCTGGCAGGAGTTTCTTTTCTTCCTCTTCTACCTCTCGCCTGCCTGGTGCTTCGCTCTCCCCAGAGATGGCCGCCTGTGCGACAACTCCCTGGAAGGCTCATTGCACCTGACAGGAGATCGGTGTCTAGATCTTTTGACAGGAAGCTTGTCGTCCTTTCTGGGAGAAGGCTCCTTGGAAAGGACTCCTACCAACGACGCTAGCTGCTCTTGCATGTTCATTAAAATCTTCCTGGTAGAGGACTCCTCTTCTTCAAAAGCAGGAGAGGGAGATCTGGAAGGCGCTTGAGACTCCCTTACCGCAAAGGGAGTTAACTCCTTTCTAGCTCTCTTTAATACCGAAGGCGCTTCTTCTTCGAAAAGCGCTCGGGCTAGAGTTCAATTCAGGCTCTTTCCCGTTTCTCTTTAACGGACGGGAAAGCTTCGTATCTTTCCATCCTCTTTTCGGTGAGGGAGATCCCGATGATGAAAAGCACTCTCGTAGGATGCTTTTCCTGTAGCGATCCCTGGCAGTCCGAGATGTAACAGATTCTGCCGAAGGGACGCCTGATCGTTGGGGATTCTCCACAACCTCCGCACGGCTTTCGACTTTCCTTCTCCTCTGGGCCAGGGAGCTTGGAAGCGGTCTAGGCCTGGGAGCATCGCAGAGACGACCAGACGCCCCCTCCACTACACTGGGGACACTTATATCACTGGAAATATCACCCTCACTTTGCTTACCTTCTAATGCCGCCATTTTCTCTTGCATTTTTGTTTTTTGAAGGGAAGCCTTGAGTTTCTGCAATTTCAGAAGCCAAATCAGAGGGATTAGCAACCTGTGATCGGCCTGATAAAGATGGAGAATAATGATGAGTAGAAGAAGCTACAGAACTAGACAGGGGTTCATTAGCTCTGAATCTACTAATGCTTTCATAAGCCGCCTTTTCCTCTTATCCTTCTCTAAGTTCTTCAAGTAAGAAGTTAAAGTCTTCCATTCCTGAGCACTCAATCTTTCACACTCATTAGCTGTGTTATCTAAAGAACACTCAACAACTCTACATCCACGGCATGCAGTGTGAGGATCTACCGAAGCCTTCGGAATCCTCACCTTACAGCCTTCATTCACACACACTCTGAAACCAACACTAGAGTCAGACATATTCAAGAAAGAAAAATCCAAAGCCAAGTCCAAAAAACAGTTCCACAATAGCGAATGCCAAACAACGATCCAAGTACGTCACCAAAAATCGGTCGAAAGAAGATCAAAAGCGTTGAAAAAAGAATTCCAGTCAGGAGTAGTAACAACAATGTTGACATCACCGGCGACAGAGAAAATCTGATAGAAAACGGGAATGGTTCCTAGTCCTGCCACCCAGAGCAGGGCGGTAGATCACCTGACCTACCTGTAGCGAGTGCCGCTAAATTTGAATTTCTGTCGGGGACGACGGAGTCTATAGCTAAGTATATATCTGACAGGGAAGTTGAATGTATGAAAATTCAGATTACTGGATTTTCATGTCAATTTCATGATTAAATGCACTTTGTGATAAACTATTATATAACCTATTATAAGCATTTTTAGTTAGTTTTTCTTGAGTTTGAACTAACAAAATACGCAGTTTTAACATTTCTATAGGGGTTCTAAGTACTCGTGATTCTAGCTCATTCATGGGGAGAGGGGGGTCTGCTATGCCACTATACCGAGTAATTTTAATAGTTTTATAACAAAAAGTGCATTTAGTCAGAAAATGATATGAAACTACAGTAATTTGTGAATATTTTTCAGTGAAAAATACTACGAATAGGCAGATTTTTCCGTGAATAATGGGTAATATATACGGTCCATAGAAAAATCCATGAATAATGGGGTTTACTGTACAAGACACCAACCTACTCACGAACAAACACAATCGTGAATCTAAATTGTGTTCAGAGTGCTCCTCTTGACCACCTGTAAGATCAGATTCTGTTCTGAGTGCCTAGTTTAAAAAATATAATACTGTAGGTACAGTGTAGTGTGTTTTAGGATGAAAAATCATACAGTTCTGTATCGAATGTACACCATACTGTTCTTGAACAGAACGTAACTGGTTCGTAAGTAAGATGGTGCCTGTATTTCTTTAAACAAAACCTACCAAGTACGCGAAACCTTCACAGCCATGATGCTCCTGAAGTCTTTATCGCGTCGTTTCTCGGAACTCAGGTGTCCAGTGGCGGCCAGCCACACAATGGCGAACTTCCCCTTCCTGGGATGAAGGATGTCGTAGCTGTAGAACATGGCTGATTGATTGTTTTGAATCCCTCCCTGCAGACACAAAAGGAACAGATCACTGTAAAACGACATTCATTTTTAATGCTACAAGATGCTGGGGTCAGACTTGAATATCTTCATCAGAAATATCGAACTGAATATAGAATCAGGGCCAGAGACCAAGCACTTAGATCCACGAGGTCATTCAGCGCTGAAGGGGAAATTGATAGCAAGGTTTGAAAGGAAACCCTCGTAGTGGCACCAGGAAACAATTGTTAGAGAGGGTGGAATGTACGACGGAAGAGATTATGAACGGAGGTACAGTAAAAGAAATGAGCGAGGTTGTAGCTAGGGGCCAAAAGGGTGCTGCAAAGACCCTTAAGTAATGCCTACAGTGCACCATGTAAGGTATATACTGACAAAACTAACTCCCTATGAGGGCTATTCCATACAATTAAAAAGTGCAATCAAGTTTAATGCTACGTACTCAGTTTGCTAAGAGTTTTATCTTGGCTACAATGCAAATATGGTATAGTTTGCCAGGTTCAGTTGTGGAATATCCTGCTCTCCAAATACTCAAGCGATGAGAAAATTCATCTCTGCTCTCTGCTGCTCACATCTGAATTTCAGGTGTTAACAGTTTTTTCAATTCCATTGATATTTATTTATTAAATATCCATATATAACTTGTCCACAGGCAAATATCCACTATGGAATGCATAGTGAAAATGGCCACAATTCCATTGACTTGACAAAGTATAATACTACATAGGCAAATGATTGTGGCTAAGTCCCTGAGTACAGTATATAAACTAAATAATGCAAAGAAAACGTGCATCTAGCCCAAGCCAGGATCCATGAATCACCAATGGTACCAGTGATATCCAAGTAGAAAAATACTTTAGTGGGCCAAGTGAAAATTACAATAATTCCTACGAAACAAAATCCATAAAATACTGCATAATGCAATAAAATGCTTCCAAAACAGAAATCGCATAATTGAGTTTTCTGTACGGTGGATAATGCTGTGTGAAACCTTCAGCCATGGTCCATGAAACTCTCAGCCAAAGCCTGGTGCCTGTCGTTACAAGGAGTTACAAGGATTAAGATGTCTCAAAGACTTGTCAGTCCATCCGAGGAGACATTGGCAACTAATAGGTAGTAGCGCTAGACGCACAAGTCTAACTTAACCTAAAATAAAATAAAACTACCGAGGCTAGAGGGCTGCAAATTCAGTATATTTGACGATTGGGAGGCGGGTGATCTAATACTAGCCTAATAAGAGGCACACTGTTGGCATTACCTCCTATGGGGCGACTTACCTGCCACTACTAAAAGGTCTTTGACCCTAAACACCTAAACCTAAACACTAAGGTACAGCAAAGTTACCACAACTAGGGATGTGACTAATCTAATGAAGGGGTCTTTACCTGG
>NC_061089.1:14926285-14949226 GCF_015104395.2 Macrobrachium nipponense
TCAAAAGTCCTGTCGTTAAAAAACGGCATTAGCCGGCCGGCCCCCTTACGTTTAATGAGATTAAACAGTAACAATAACATTCTCTCTCTCTCTCTCTTACATATGTTTCTTTGTTTTGTAGTGTAAATAATTGATTTACCTTATAACTAATTTTCAAATATTAAGATTAATTAAAAATAGCGATTCCCAGTCCTTTTATCCACTTGGAGGAAGGTGGGCAGGGGAGTAAATGACAGTCTGATATACGAATTGGAGGAGGGGAAGGAGTCGGAGTCTAGGAGTTTCTCTCTCTCTCTCTCTCTCCATTATTATTCTCTCTGTCTCAGAAATAATTCATAATTTCACTCTTGATGGTCAGATATATGACGTTGCCATTCATTGGTGTCTCTCTCTCTCTCTCTGTTATTTGCTGTACGTATATATTTTTCATGATAAAATGTTTAAGATGACTGAAATGATATTAACAAGATAAGCTCAAAGATTAATGAAGTAATAGGTTAGTAATTTTAGGTATATTTGAAGTAGGATGTTATTAAAGGTATACATTTGGTATCTGAACTTTCAAGATAGGCAGTTATAAGCATGTTTAGTGGTGGTTTTAACTATTCGCGGGTTTTAACTATTCAAGGGGGTGTCTGGTACACATCCCCTGCGAATACAGGGGGAACACTATACTACTACTAGGAAATTACTCAAGAATACACAAGTTTTGCTGCTTACCCAGGAACTGTCACATCCAATTCTAACATGAGGGAACACTGTCGCTGTAGACTTTTGTAGATGTTCATAGTCTCCTCTGTAAAAAATGATATTGTTAGAATACAATAAAGTTTTGTACATACTTACCCGGCAGATATATACTTAGCTTATGTCTCCGACGTCTGACAGAAATTCGAATTTCGCGGCACACGCTGCAGGTAGGTCAGGTGATCTACCCCTCCTGCCGCTGGGTGGCAGGAATAGGAACCATTCCCGTTCTAGAACCAGATTTTCTCTTCCACCTGTCTCCTGAGGGGAGGCTGGGTGGGCCATTCATCGTATATATCTGCCGGGTAAGTATGTACAAAACTTTGTATTCTAACAATATCATTTTTGTACATGCAACTTCCCCGGCAGATATATACTTAGCTGATTGACACCCTTGGTGGTGGGTAAGAGACAACTATTTACTGAATAGACAGGTAAACAACATACGTTGTAGGTAATAAATAAATAAAACCTTGGTTCCTACTTGTTCAGGCGGAAGATTCCATGGCTAATGCCTAGGAATCTGCTTCGCCTCAAGAGCCTCAGCGAGGATGTGACCTATGGCTAAGAGTTCTTGTGGGTCTGTCGATGGGGTCTTATCCATTTACTCAACAGAGCCTCTTACATGACAATATGCCTATGCCTAGTGGCATAATTAAGGAGCACAACACCAATCCCGATCACCTGATCCTAACACGAGGGTTAGTGCTTAAGTTGAAAAGAGTTATCCCCAAACTCCTTTCAAACAACCCAAAGAAAAAAACACGACGTTAAATAAAATTAACTCACTAGTTAAGGATCAGTATCGGCTCCCTATCCCAGCAATGTATCCGCAGACACGTATCAACCAAGAGAGAAGGATCTCTCGTAGGTTATCTTGACATCCTTCGGATAATGGGAAGTCAACACAGAGTTCCATCATCCCCCGTATGTGACAGCTAATATGTCCTTATGACATATTGTTAAGGAAAGAACAAGAATTCGGAAAAAGCCTTGCATTCATGCGCTTTTAATTCTCAGCTGTTTGAAGGAATCATCAATGCACTTATCAAGTGCTTAGGAGATCACAATGTCTCAAAGAAGGCCAGGGCGTTCTTTGATATAGATCTCTTCTGGGTGAAGCCTGGAGCCTGGCTAGCGCTTTGTAGGCGCCTGTCTAGCGCCTCACGCCTGGCTGGAGCCTTGCGCCTGAATGGCGCCTAGAGCCTGGCTGGCGCCTGATTGGCTCCTCCCTCCTGGCTAGCACCTTGCGCCTGGCTGGAGCCTTGCGTCTGGCTGGCGCCTTGCGCCTGGAGCCTGGCAGAAGACTTCATGATTACTGTCTATGAGTGCATGCCTCAAGAGTTTCAGCGAGGTAGGGACCTATGACTGACAAACCCTTCTGGATCATGTCAATGGGGGCTAGCCCACTTACACGACAGAGCCTTCTCGGATTGTGCCAATGGGGGCTGACCCACTTACATGGCAGAGCCTTACCTGTATCATATCAATGGGGACTAGCCCTCTTACATGACAGAGCTAGGTTTCTCTTTACTGGAAGGAGCCTTGCGCCTGGATGGATCCTCAATCCCTGACTGGGAGGCCTAGCCTTGAAGGAGCCTGGCACCTGGATGGCGCCTGGTGGCTTCTAAGAAGCCTGGCTTGGCACCCTCGCGCCTGGCTTGGCTCCTCCACACTTGCTGGAGCTTCGAGCTTCAAGCTTGGAAGTGTCTACCGAAAATTTCGGTAGTTACACGTCATATATTCTTCGAAATTTTCGAAGCCAAATTCATTAAAAAGTTAATAAAAGCGTATGCCGAACCAAAGACCCAGTACTTCCCTGCAAAAGACAGCCCAGAAGATCGATGGCGATGAAAAACGAAAATCAAGTCAGGAGGTAGCAACAACATATGTTGACACTACCGCGACAGAGAAAATCTGGTTCTAGAACGGAAATGGTTCCTATTCCTGCCACCCACAGCGGCAGAGGGGTAGATCATCTGACCTACCTGCAGTGTGCCGCGAAATTCGAATTTCTGTCGGACGTCGGAGACATAAGCTAAGTATATATCTGCCGGGGAAGTTGCATGTACAAAACAAAGCTGTACCATAATATATTTCAAAATTGCTATACATTTTACAACAGTCTGGGTATTTTTTTACTCGTACATAATGTATTAATACAGTACATATTGTACTATATATATATATATATATATATATATTTATATATCATATATATATATATATATATATATATATATATATATATATTTATATATATATATATATATATATATATATATATATATTATATATATATATATATATATATATATATATACCTATACCGTATATACTCGAGTAATGTGCGATCGCATATCATGCGACCCCAAAATTTTCACCAATAAACAGTGGTTTTGTCATGTATCTCATGTATCATGCGAGTTCCTTTTCCGAGGTCAGTTCATAAGGTTGGTGCTTTAGCGTGCTAATGGCCGAGTCGTTCAGATGTGTGTTGCTGCTAGTGAAGTTACGGTAATTTTCTTACTAATCTCGAGAATTGAATAGAAGATCTCAAGATTAAAAAAGAATCCCAAGATAATAAAAGAATTGTATAAATAACACGCCTTGGAGTCCTAAATCATCATTCTCTCTCTCTCTCTCTCAGAAATACTGTAATTTGAGTCTTTCACCAACGGGTAACAGTAAATGTGTAGACATCGTGTGCGTGTTTAAAAAATAAATGTGCAGTACACACACATTCCGATGTTTCGGTTTTTGGAATTTTTCAATTTCGGAAATGTGAGGTCAGATGCACAATCAAACAAACATCACTACTGCAGCAAAAACATTTTTTTTCCTTAATGTTTTTCATTATTGTTATTTATTAATTACAGTTTATTTAAAATAAAATATTAATTTATAATACTGTTACATGAATGTGAGATAATTAAGATCACCTATTAATAAAAAATAGTGGGACAATGAATATCATATGTTCACTAATAAGCTATTATTTTCAAAAACAAACATTCCGTAAAACGCAAAAAAATATATGTACATAACAATCAAAGTCTTAATTAATGGTTTTTGCAGTTCAAACTTGTGAAATTTCAACAATAAGTATGACTATATAATATATCACCAATACCGATCTTGCAGTTGAAGTCGTAAAATTTTGAGGATGGTCCGGGAAAAGGATTTGTACTTTGTGATTACGTATCGCTACAACACCATGTGTATTTCATACCAACTATATTCGATGACGCAATCGCTACGATCACACTGGTTTTTTCATACCAACTATCATTAAAGTTAAAAATGATCCCGTATATTATTGTTTTCACGAAGAAATAATTATATAAAGAAAATTATCGAGTAATTTTTTTGTTGCCGTTCAGCAGTCAGAAAATCACGAACATGGTAACGTTCAAAACCTAGTGTCATCCATGGCATATGTCTATAAATAGAACAGAAGCAGAGGGCAGTCATTGGATAACAGATCTCCATGGTTACCAACCAGCCAATCAGGTGTTAGTTATACTACTCTGTGAATTTCTTAGAATGAACGTTTACACGTAACACACGGGAAGCTAACGATGATGTGTGCGCTTTGCATACAGTAGCTAGTTTTTGTTTTTATTAGTGTATTTTACTGATTACATGAATACTCTCTCTCTCTCTCTCTCTCTCAGGAAAGATACCGTCAATTCAATTTATCAGTATCTTTTCTTGATAGACAGTAAATATTTAGGACTCCAAAGCTTGGTATATGTCAATTATTTCATTATCTTGGGATTTTTGGTTAATCTTGGGATTTTCCATGGTCAACTCTTGGGATTAGTAAGAAAAATGCCATTACTTGAGTAGCAGTAGCAGCTGCTGCAGCGCACACCCAAATGAATCGGGTAAGCCTAGCACGCCAAACAGTAGCATTTACAAAATGAGCGGAGCTCTCTGGCTGGGCTGTTTTGGTCCACCCACGTGTTTGATCGCATATCTGCCAAATTTATAACAACAACAGAGATAAAACCATTTCTCCCATTACAGATATCAAATATTATCTTTTCCGTTGCGCGAATTCTAAATAAATTACGTAGGTTCACGATTGATAAAGCTTTTTTATGCAATAACAAGAAACGGAGTCAGATTTTCTATCAACAGGGCATCTCATTTTGGTGCTGTTGCGAATATTTCAACCAGTTCCACGTGCGTTTAAATCCATACTGACTGTACAGTCTGGAGGCAGTTCTCCCTTCTACACATCTTGATTTCTTAATATCGTAGGTATAGAATAAATTGGTGAGCAAGGAAATATGAAATAAAGCATAACAGTAAGTTTGACGAGTGAGAAAATAAACAATCGTATACAGACAGACTCTCACACACTCTCTCTCTCTCTCTCTCTCTCTCTCTCTCTCTCTCTCTCTCTCTCTCTGAGAAAATAATAGATAGGAAACAAAGACTAAATATTGCTTGAATGCGATATGGCAAAGTTTTGGCCTGACTGAAGTGTGGAGTGACTTTGACACCGACTTACAAGTTATTCCTCACAGCCATGGATAGACATCAACTTCACAGCCGAGAAAGGGCAATCATATACAAAATAAATAGGTATAGAAAATGCGAAATGAGGCCCTATGTTGTCCCATGAAAAAAGCTCTCGCTCGGACAGCTGTAAGATTTAGGGGAGAGAGAGAGAGAGAGCAGGGCCGAATAGGAAGGAGATTAAAGTTCCTGGGAATGAAAACCCCTTATAATCTTATAATTATAGCCTCGGGGTTTGTCTCAAGGACATTCAAAGGTCTGTCACACACGGGCAGTTGTTGTTGTTGTAAAATTAGCATAAGGGCAGATCTTTAAAAGCCACGCCAGGGAGCTCGCCATGGTGACAAGACTATACCTTCCATATGAATTGACGATGTCCTGTACGAAGATGCAGGAGATGAAGATGAAATGATCAAAGATCTGGAAGATGACGAATATGATGACTGCCTTGATGGCAAAGAATTCGGAGCAGTATTTGTTGATACGGACACGGAGAACGACTTTGGAGGATTTTAGTTTATTAATTTTATGCATTTTTTTTTACTTTAATAAATTTTCACTTACCTGCGTATCCTAAAATGAAAAAAATAGTTCAAGTAACAAATGTTTCTTTTACTGAGTAAAACAAAAAGTAAAAAATCCTTCGGTGTTGTGCCTTAATCAACTGATTTGGAAATTATAGATGGTTAGTCTAGAACAGTTAAACATGTTGTATAAACCAAAATAATGCAAATGGCGCACGATCGCTCTTTTGTATTTTTTAAAATACAATAGTAATATGAGAATGCATACAATATTATTGGATATAGTGAAGTACAAGTAAAGCATAACTTTTTAAAAGATCTACTGTTTTCCTCCGGTAGTAACTATCGCGATCTGCCGATTTGGGAAAGCATAGACGGCACGCTAATTTTATACCGCGTGTATGATGCGACCCCTTTAAAATTAGCTTCAAAATTAGGTTTCAAAAGTCGCATAATATGCGAGTATATACGGTATATATATATATATATATATATATATATATATATATATATATATATATATATATATATATATATATATTTTCAGTCCACATACATCTGCAAATGTCCAAAAGTAACACTTTAGTAAATTTCCTGAATTGAATAAGTAAAATTTTTCAAACTTATTACAAAATAGAGGCTAGGACAGGCTGTATAGGCTATGTAATTTGGCTATACGGACTACTAGGTACTCATTACTGTACACAGAAATCCTTTCCTCAGACAGTTTACACCAAATAAAATACTACACAAGTTGGTGACTAACATACTATACAAACCTGCTTAATAAGAACTCATCAACTTAAATGTTCCTCGCATAAATAGACAAAACTGTCAGTGATTAAAAATGATATGTTGCAAACGAGACAGGACTCACCTAGAAGAAAGCGCACTTGTCGATGATAGATCTTCACCGTCCCGTACGTCAGCATACTTGACAGATACAAGGAAAATTTCTGCCTCCCTCCGCTCCCAGTGGAATCTAAATGCTTGATGATATCCTCACTGAAAGCAAATATACTGTATTCAGTAATCATTTAACACTTCAGATAACTTGTAAAGTAAAACCCTGGATTTGTAGACTTGACTTTTCACAGATTTCTTAATGGAAGGTATGCATACATTTCTATGAGAAAAATGATATTGTTATGATACAATAAAGTTTCATGCATACTTACCTGGCAGATATATACTTAGCTATAGACTCCGTCGTCCCCGACAGAAATTCAAATTTCGCGGCACTCACTACAGGTAGGTCAGGTGATCTACCGCCCTGCTCTGGGTGGCAGGACTAGGAACCATTCCCATTTTCTATCAGATTTTCTCTTCCACCTGTCTCCTGCGGGGAGGCTGGGTGGGCCATCAATCGTATATATCTGCCAGGTAAGTATGTATGAAACTTTATTGTATCATAACAATACCATTTTCATACATTCAACTTCCCTGTCAGATATATACTTAGCTGATTGACATCCTTTGGTGGAGGGTAAGAGACAGCTAACTACTGAAAAGACAGGGAAACAACATATGTTGTAGGTATTTATAGACCTTGGTTCCTACCTGATTAGGTGGAAGAATTCGTGGCTACTGCCTGGGAGTTTGCTTCACCTCAAGAGCCTTAGCGAGATAGTGATCTGTGGCCACGAGTTCTTGTGGGTCTGTCGATGGGGTCTTATCCACTTACTCGGCAGAGCCTGACTGGCATTTGTCAATGGGTGCTAATCCGCTTATATGACAACACGCCTTCTTTAAGGAGCACACAACCGATCCTGTTCACCCGATCCTAACACCCTTGTTAGTTCTAAGATTGCCAAGAGTTATCCCCAAACTCTTCACAAACAACCCAAAACTCGAATTACACAGTCAATACGCACACACTAAAGTACAAAAAAAAAAAAATTTTGTACCCCTCTAATAGTCAGATACCACTCGATTTCCTTACTGAACCGAAGCGACGGCCGCCTGTGCGACATCTGACACTTCTTCCAGCAGGAAGCCAAGAACGTATCCGACAAGAGGGTTACGTACACAAAATTAAGGATCGGCGCTTGCTCCAATACCCAGAACCGTCTGCGCTGACACAAACGGACCTAGAGAAAAACATTTCTCATACATTACGCGCACGTCCTTCAAGTAATGAGATGCAAACACAGAGTTGCACCTCCAATATGTTGCATCTAAAATATTCTTCAGCGACATATTTCTTTGGAAGGCAATAGACGTCGCGATTGCTCTTACTTCATGAGCTCTCACTCTCAATAGTTTAAAAGTGTCATCTGGGCAGTTCTTATGCGCCTCGGTAATAACGCTTCTTACAAAGAAGGCTAAGGCATTCTTCGACATCGGTCTTTTGGGGTCCCTTACCGTGAGGCACGTCATAGACCGTGTTGCGAACCCCCCAAACCCCCCATCTGCTTCTTTCTGTTCAGATAGAATTTAAGCGTTCTGACCGGGCAAAGAGACCTCTGTCTCTCTGCCTACTAAGACTAGCCAGGCCTTTTACCACGAAGCTCCTGAGCCAGGGTTTCGAGGGATTCTCATTTTTAGCAAGAAAGAGAGTCTGGAACGAACAAATAGCAGTCTCTCCTTTGAAGCCCACTCGTGACTCAAGGGCGTGCAGCTCACTGACTCTCTTCGCCGTAGCGAGAGACAACAGAAACAGGCACTTCCTTGTAATATCTCGAAAGGAAGCCGTGTGAGGTGGTTCGAACCTTCCAGAAGATAGAAATTTTAGGACCACGTCCAGATTCCAGCTCAGAACTCTAGGTTCTTTTGATTTTGATGTTTCAAAAGAACGAATGAGATCATGCAAATCCTTATTATTGGCCAAATCTAATCCTCTGTTCCTGAATACAGCCAAGAGCATACTCCTGTATCCCTTAATGGTTGGTACAGAAAGATGCGATTTCTCCTTCAAGAACAGAAGGAAATCGCAATCTCGGTCACAGAGTTATTGGAGGAGGACAGCTTCTTCGACCTACACCAACTTCTGAACACCTCCCACTTTGATTGGTATACTCGCATAGTAGATGCTCTGCGGGCTCTGGCGATTGCGCTTGCTGCCTTGCGAGAAAACCCCCTCGCTCTGACAAGTCTTTCGATAGTCGAAAGGCAGTCAGAGCAAGAGCGGGTAGGTTTTGATGGTACCTCTCGAAGTGGGGTTGTTTGAGCAGATGTGTCCTGTTTGGAAGAGATCTGGGGAAGTCCACCGTCCACTCCATTACCTCTGTGAACCAATTTCGGGATGGCCAATATGAGGCTATCAGAGTCATCCTTGTCCCCTTCGAGGCCACAAACTTTCTGACCACCTCCCCCAAGATCTTGAATGGGGGAAAGCGTACATATCCAGTCCGGACCAGTTCAGGAGAAAGGCGTCTACTGCATAAGCTCTGGGGTCGTCTGCCAGAGCGCAAAAGGTGTCTATCCTCTTGGAGAGGAACGTGGCGAACAGGTCTATTTGAGGCTTCCCCCAAAGAGACCAAAGGATCTGACACACTTCTGAGTGGAGGGTCCATTCTGTGGGAAGGACATGGAACCTCCTGCTCAGCCTGTATGCTCTCACGTTCCTCTCCCCTTGGACAAACCTTGTTAGTAGAGTTATATTCCTTTGATTCGCCCAAATAAGAAGATCTCTTGTCAGTTCGTATAGAGCGAGAGAGTTGAGTCCCTCCTAGTTTTCTTATATAAGCCAGAGCGGTGGTATTGTCGGAGTTTATCTGCACTACCCCGTCTCTGACTATCTGTTCGAAGCCCTTTAACGCCAGATGAATGGCTAAGAGCTCCTTGCAATTTATGTGCCATGACACCAGCTCTTCCGACCAGGTGCCTGACACTTCCCTGGATCCTAAGGTTGCACCCCAACCTGCAACCTGGTTCTCCGACGCGTCTGAAATAATAATCAAGGTTCGGGTTCCGAACTTCCAGGGACACACCTCTGTTTTCCTCTAGAGGGGGTAACCACCACCTTAAGTGATTTTTCACTTCTGCCGGAATTGGAAAAGTATCGGAGAGCTGTCCTGTCTTCCAATTCCAATTCCTTTTCAGGAAGAACTGTAGAGGACGGAGATGCAGTCTTCCTAGAGGAAAGAAATGTTTCAGCGAGGAAAGGGTCCCCAGGAGGCTCAACCATTCCCTCGCTGAACTGCGCTCCTTCCCTAAGAAGCTGGAGACTGTGGCGCAACCTTTCGATATTCTCTCTTGAGAAGGAAACACTCGAAAACCCCGAGAATCCATCCGAATCCCCAGATAAACCATGTTCTGGCTGGGGATCATCTGAGATTTCTCGAGGTTTACGATCAATCCTAATGACTTTGTCAGGTCTAATGTTGTTGAAAGGTCCTCCAAACACTGTTTGTGCGACCTGGCCCTGATGAGCCAGTCGTCCAGGTATAGGGAGATGTTTATTCCCATCAGATGTAGATGTCTTGCTACATTCTTCATTATACTTGTGAAGACTTGAGGAGCCGTGGACAGGCCGAAACACAGGGCCCTGAACTGATAGATCCTTCCCTCCATCATGAAACGAAGGTACTTCCTCGACGAATGATGAATCGGGATGTGGAAATAGGCGTCTTGAAGATCGAGGGACGCCATCCAATCTCCTTGGCGAAGGGCTGCAAGGACTGAAGCAGACGTTTCCATGCTGAACTTCTGTTTCTCCACAAATCTGTTCAGAGCACTTACATCCAGTACTGGTCTCCACCCCTCCGAAGCTTTCGCTACTAGAAAAAGGCAATTGTAAAACCCAGGGGAGTTGTGATCCAGTACCAGCTCGATTGCTCTTTGTCCCACATCTGTTCTACAATTTGACGAAGAGTATCCATCAGTACAGGGTCCTTGTATCTGGCGGACAGTTCCCTCGGTGTTGATGTCAGGGGAGGGCTGTCCTTGAATGGGATAAATATCCCTTCTTGATGACCGACATGGACCATGTATCGGCTCTATGTTTGCCCAGGCTTCCGCAAATTCTTGCAACCTGGCACCTACAGGTGTTTGGAGGGTCGTTTCCTCATTTCCCCTTCTTAAAGGGTCAAAAGGAAGCTCTTCCTCTTCTTTCCGTCGTCTTTCTTCTGGAAATAGTTCTAGCCGGAGGGCCTCCTTGAAAGGGCTGCTGCTGCGTTGGATGAGCCCCTTTCTTTTCTTCATTGGCCACAGGCCTATTCTTCCTCGAAGATTGCCTGAGGAGATCTTGAGTCGCCTTCTCAGTTAGTGAATGTGCAATGTCCTTCACCAACTGAGAAGGGAACAAATGCTCTGAAAGAGGGGTGAACAACAAGGCGGATCTCTGTGAAGGAGAGACGGCCTAGTGAGGAAAGCACTATAAACTGCCCTCTTCTTCAGCATTCCCGCACCAAAGAGGGAGGAGACCTCTACCGACCCATCCTGAACAGCTTTGTCTATGCATGTAAGTATGCTATGCAAAGCTTCCGGGTTTAGGTCTTCCGCTTCCTGGGACTTTTAAGCCGAAACCCCAAGGGACCAATCCAGGAAATTAAATACTTCCAAGACGTGGAAAAGTCCCTTGAGGAGATGGTCCATTTCCGAAAGACCCCATGTTGCTCGGGCCGAGTTCAAGCAAGTCTTCTCGAGGAGTCTACGAGACTCGAGAAGTCCGATTCGGCCAAAGTAGGCAGAGACAATCCCATATTTTCTCCCGTCTCATACCATATGCCTCTTCTACCCGTAAGTTTGGCAGGAGGCATACAAAAGACCGTCCTACCTAGTTCCTTTTTAGTCTTAATCCAGGAATCTAGAGACTGTAGGGCCCTCTTCATAGATATGGCCGGTTTCATCTTAAGGAAGGATGAAGACTTGAGTGATTTAGCGCTCGAAAATAAGAGCGCGCGGAGAAGGAGCAGCAGCTGGAGTCAACGAATCTCCATATTCTTCTAGGAGAGAAGTAAGAACTTTATAGTTCGACAGTCCTTCTTTATTAGTTACCTCTTCTTCCGAAACGTCCTCTAAGTCGAGAGGATCGGAAGGAGAAAGCTCCCTTCTTTCGACTGTCTTCTCCTTTGACTTCTTCCTTTCCGTAGAAGAAGAACTTCTAACAGGCGAGGGACTAAGAGCTATTGACTCCCTACGCCTATCCTTAGGAGAATCTTGGTTAATTTGCGCCTGGCGCCTGATTGGCTCCTGGCGCCTATCAGGCTCTTCTCGTACAGTATGCGCCTGGCGCCTGGCAGGCGCATCGCGCTCGGAAGGCTCCTGGCGCCTGGCAGGCGCATCGCGCTCGGAAGGCTCCTGGCGCCTGGCAGGCGCTTCTTCCATTCTAGCTGGCGCCTGGCTGGCATTTTGCGCCTGGAACGATCTCGGGAATAATCAAGCTCTTTGCGCCTGGATGGCTCATCCCTTTCTGTGAGGACTTCAAAGTCTTCAACATCCTCACTGTCAGGTGTTCTCTGGCGCCTGCTTGGCACCTGGCGTCTGGCTGGCGCCAGGTGCCTGGCAGGAGTTTCTTCCTCTTCTACCTCTCGCCTGCCTGGTGCTTCGCTCTCCCCAGAGATGGCCGCCTGTGCGACAACTCCCCTGGAAGGCTCATTGCACCTGACAGGAGATCGGTGTCTAGATCTTTTGACAGGAAGCTTGTCGTCCTTTCTGGGAGAAGGCTCCTTGGAAAGGACTCCTACCAACGACGCTAGCTGCTCTTGCAAGTTCATTAAAATCTTCCTGGTAGAGGACTCCTCTTCTTCAAAAGCAGGAGAGGGAGATCTGGAAGGCGCTTGAGACTCCCTTACCGCAAAGGGAGTTAACTCCTTTCTAGCTCTCTTTAATACCGAAGGCGCTTCTTCTTCGGAAAAGCGCTCGGGGCTAGAGTTCAATTCAGGCTCTTTCCCGTTTCTCTTTAACGGACGGGAAAGCTTCGTATCTTTCCATCCTCTTTTCGGTGAGGGAGATCCCGATGATGAAAAGCACTCTCGTAGGATGCTTTTCCTGTAGCGATCCCTGGCAGTCCGAGATTTAACAGATTCTGCCGAAGGGACGCCTGATCGTTGGGGATTCTCCACAACCTTCGCACGGCTTTCGACTTTCCTTCCTTCCTCTCTGGGCCAGGGAAGCTTGGAAGCGGTCTAGGCCTGGGAGCATCGCAGAGACGACCAGACGCCCCCTCCACTACACTGGGGACACTTATATCCCTGGAAATATCACCCTAACTTTGCTTACCTTCTAATGCCGCCATTTTCTCTTGCATTTTTTGAAGGGAAGCCTTGAGTTCTGCAATTTCAGAAGCCAAATCAGAGGGATTAGCAACCTGTGATCGGCCTGATAAAGATGGAGAATAATGATGAGTAGAAGAAGCTACAGAACTAGACAGGGGTTCATTAGCTCTGGATCTACTAAGGCTTTCATAAGCCGCCTTTCTCTCTCTTTATCCTTCTCTAAGTTCTTCAAGTAAGAAGTTAGAGTCTTCCATTCCTGAGCACTCAATCTTTCACACTCATTACATGTGTTATCTAAAGAACACTCAACAACTCTACATCCACGGCATGCAGTGTGAGGATCTACCGAAGCCTTCGGAATCCTCACCTTACAGCCTTCATTCACACACACTCTGAAACCAACACTAGAGTCAGACATATTCAAGAAAAATCCAAAGCCAAGTCCAAAAACAGTTCCACAATAGCGAATGCCAAACAACGATCCAAGTACGTCACCAAAAATCGGTCGAAAGAAGATCAAAAGCGTTGAAAAAAGAATTCCAGTCAGGAGGTAGTAACAACAATGTTGACATCACCGGCGACAGAGAAAATCTGATAGAAAACGGGAATGGTTCCTAGTCCTGCCACCCAGAGCAGGGCGGTAGATCACCTGACCTACCTGTAGCGAGTGCCGCTAAATTTGAATTTCTGTCGGGGACGACTGAGTCTATAGCTAAGTATATATCTGACAGGGAAGTTGAATGTATGAAAATTCAGATTACTGGATTTTCATGTCAATTTCATGATTAAATGCACTTTGTGATAAAACTATTATATAACCTATTATAAGCATTTTTAGTTAGTTTTTCTTGAGTTTGAACTAACAAAATACGCAGTTTTAACATTTCTATAGGGGTTCTAAGTACTCGTGGATTCTAGCTATTCATGGGGGAGAGGGGGGGTCTGCTATGCCACTATACCGGAGTATTTTAATAGTTTTATAACAAAAAGTGCATTTAGTCAAGAAAATGATATGAAACTACAGTAATTTGTGAATATTTTTCAGTGAAAAATACTACGAATAGGCAGATTTTCCGTGAATAATGGGTAATATATACGGTCCATAGAAAAATCCATGAATAATGGGGGTTTACTGTACAAGACACCAACCTACTCACGAACAAACACAATCGTGAATCTAAATTGTGTTCAGAGTGCTCCTCTTGACCACCTGTAAGATCAGATTCTGTTCTGAGTGCCTAGTTTAAAAAATATAATACTGTAGGTACAGTGTAGTGTGTTTTAGGATGAAAAATCATACAGTTCTGTATCGAATGTACACCATACTGTTCTTGAACAGAACGTAACTGGTTCGTAAGTAAGATGGTGCCTGTATTTCTTTAAACAAAACCTACCAAGTACGCGAAACCTTCACAGCCATGATGCTCCTGAAGTCTTTATCGCGTCGTTTCTCGGAACTCAGGTGTCCAGTGGCGGCCAGCCACACAATGGCGAACTTCCCCTTCCTGGGATGAAGGATGTCGTAGCTGTAGAACATGGCTGATTGATTGTTTTGAATCCCTCCCTGCAGACACAAAAGGAACAGATCACTGTAAAACGACATTCATTTTTAATGCTACAAGATGCTGGGGTCAGACTTAAATATCTTCATCAGAAATATCGAACTGAATATAGAATCAGGGCCAGAGACCAAGCACTTAGATCCACGAGGTCATTCAGCGCTGAAGGGGAAATTGATAGCAAGGTTTGAAAGGAAACCCTCGTAGTGGCACCAGGAAACAATTGTTAGAGAGGGTGGAATGTACGACGGAAGAGATTATGAACGAAGGTACAGTAAAAGAAATGAGCGAGGTTGTAGCTAGGGGCCAAAGGGGAAAGGGTGCTGCAAAGACCCTTAAGTAATGCCTACAGTGCACCATGTAAGGTATATACTGACAAAACTAACTCCCTATGAGGGCTATTCCATACAATTAAAAAGTGCAATCAAGTTTAATGCTACGTACTCAGTTTGCTAAGAGTTTTATCTTGGCTACAATGCAAATATGGTATAGTTTGCCAGGTTCAGTTGTGGAATATCCTGCTCTCCAAATACTCAAGCGATGAGAAAATTCATCTCTGCTCTCTGCTGCTCACATCTGAATTTCAGGTGTTAACAGTTTTTTCAATTCCATTGATATTTATTTATCAAATATCCATATATAACTTGTCCACAGGCAAATATCCACTATGGAATGCATAGTGAAAATGGCCACAATTCCATTGACTTGACAAAGTATAATACTACATAGGCAAATGATTGTGGCTAAGTCCCTGAGTACAGTATATAAACTAAATAATGCAAAGAAAACGTGCATCTAGCCCAAGCCAGGATCCCATGAATTCACCAATGGTACCAGTGATATCCAAGTAGAAAAATACTTTAGTGGGCCAAGTGAAAATTACAATAATTCCTACGAAACAAAATATGACATTGTTATGATACAATAAAGTTTCATACATACTTACCTGGCAGATATATACATAGCTATCGACTCCGTCGTTCCCAACAGAATTTCAAATTTCGCGGCACTCGCTACAGGTAGGTCAGGTGATCTACCGCCCTGCTCTGGGTGGCAGGACTAGGAACTATTCCCGTTTTCTAATCAGATTCTCTCTTCCACCTGTCTCCTGCGGGAAGGCTGGGTGGGTCTTCAATTGTATATATCTGCCAGGTAAGTATGTATGAAAACTTTATTGTATCATAACAATGTCATTTTCATACATTCAACATACCTGTCAGATATATACATAGCTGATTGACACCCTTTGGTGGAGGGCAAGAGACAGCTAACTAACTGACTAGACAGGTAAACAACATATGTTGTAGGTATAAATAAACTTAGTTCCTACCTTATTAGATGAAGACTTCGTGGCTACTGCCCCAGGAGTCTGCTTCATCTCAAGAGCCTTAGCGAGGATAGTGATCTGTGGCCAAGAGTTCTTGTGGATCTGTCGATGGGGTCTCATCCACTTACTCGACAGAACCTAACTGGCATTTGTCAATGGGAGCACATCCGCTTATATGACAACACGCCTTTATTTAAGGAGCACACAACCAATTCCCGATCACCCGATCCTACCCAGTGTTAGTTCTAAGATTGCCCAGAGTTATCCCCAAACTCTTAGCAAACAACCACAAACTCGAACTCCATACATACAAAAATAAAAATTTTGTACCCCTCTAATAGTCAGATGTCACTCGATTTTCAAATGAAGCGAAGTGAAGGCCGCCTGTGCGACAACTGACACTCCCATACACCGAAAACACGAGAACACATCCGACAAGAGGGTTACGTACACAATTTAGGATTGGTGCTTTCTCCTTTACCCAGAACCGTCTGTGCTGACACAAACGGACCTAAAGAAAAACATTTCTCATACGTAACTCGCACGTCTTTTTAAATAATGGGATGCAAACACGGAGTTGCATCTCCAATAAGTTGCGTCCAAAAATGTTTTTTGAGTGCATATTTCTTTGGAACGCCACAGAGGTTGCGATTGCCCTACTTCGTGGGCTCTCACTCTTAAAAGATTAAAAGAATCAATCTGAACCAAGTTCTTATGAGCTTCCAAAATGACACTTCTAACAAAGAAGGCTTAAGGGCGTTCTTGGACATTGCTCTCTTGGGGTCTGTTTTACTGAGCACCAAAGACCTTTTTAGCGAAACCCCCAACTGCTTCTTTCCTTCCTGTCCCAGATTAAAATTTTAGAGCTCTAACCCGCGGGCAAAGGGATCTTTCTGCCTCTCTGCCCACCAAACTAGAAAGTCCTTTCACTTCGAAACTCCTGGGCCAGGGATTCGAAGGGTTTTCGTTTTTGGCAAGAAAGAGAGACTGAAATGAACAAATTGCAGAGTCTCCCTTGAAGCAACTGCTTGATTCAAGGGCGTGCAATTCACTGACCCTCTTTGCCGTTGCAAGAGACATCAGAAACAAACACTTTCTAGTGATGTTACGAAAAGAAGCAGTGTGTAATGGTTCGAATTCTTTACTGAGGATAGAAATTTAAGAACCACATCTAAGTTCCAGCTTGGAACCAATTAGGTTCAAGTGACTTTGATGTTTCGAAGGAACGAATGAGGTCGTGCAAATCCTTATCATTCGTTAGATCTAATCCCTTGTTTCTAAAGACTGCTGACAGCATACTCCTGTACCCCTTAATAGTCGGTACCGAGAGAGTGAGACTTTCTCTAAGAAACAGAAGGAAATCCGCAATTTTGGTCACAGAAGGTAAGCTGGAAGAGGACAGCTTCTTCGACCTGCACCAGTTTCTGAAAACTTCCCACTTCGATTGGTACACTCGCCTAGTAGATGACCTGCGGGCTCTAGCAATTGCGCTTGCTGCCTGGCGAGAAAACCCCCTCGCTCTGACAAGTCTTTCGATAGTCGAAAGGCAGTCAGAGCAAGAGCGGGTAGATTTTGATGGTACCTCTCGAAGTGGGGTTGTTTGAGCAGATCTATTCTGTTTGGAAGAGATCTGGGGAAGTCCACCGTCCACTCCATCACCTCTGTGAACCAAATTTGAGCTGGCCAATACGGAGCAATCAGAGTCATTTTGGTTCCTTCGGATGCCACGAATTTTCTGACTACTTTCCCCAGTATCTTGAACGGGGGAAAAGCGTAAACGTCTATCCTGACCAGTCCAGGAGGAAGGCGTCTGTTGCATAAGCCCGGGGATCTTCTACTAGGGCACAAAATGTGTCTATCCTCTTGGAGAGGAATGTGGCGAAAAGATCTATTTGAGGCTTCCCCCAAAGGAGCCAAAGGCTCTGACAGACTTCTGAGTGGAGTGTCCATTCTGTGGGAAGGACCTGGAAACCTCCTGCTCAATCTGTCCGCTCTCACATTCCTCTACCCCTTTGGGGACAAACCTTTTTGTTAGAAGAACTACCTTCCTTTGGTTCGCCCAAATCAAAAGATCTCTTGCTAGCTCGTACAGAGCGAAAGAGTGCGTCCCTCCTTGTTTCTTGACATAAGCCAGGCTGTCGTATTGTCTGAGTTTATCTGTACGCCTTTGCCTCTGACTATGTGTTCGAAGCTCTTTAGCGCCAGGTGAATTGCTAAAAGCTCCTTGCAATTTATGTGCCCATGACACCTGTTCTGCCGACCAGGTGCCTGACACTTCTTTGGATCCCAATGTTGCCCCCAAGCCCGACTCCGAGGCGTCTGAGAACAATGTCAGGCTTGGGTTCCGTACTCGCAGGGACACTCCTTTTTTTTCTTTTAAGGGAGTCAACCACCACTTTAAATGATGTTTTATTTCCTCCGAGATTGGAAACGTGTCCGAGAGCTGTCCTGTCTTCCAACTCCAACTTCTTCTCAGGAAGAACTGAAGCGGACGAAGATGCAATCTTCCTAGGAGAAAGAACTGTTCGAGCGAGGAAAGGGTCCCCAGGAGGCTCAGCCATTCCCTCGCTGAAGTGCGCTCTTTCCCTAAAAAGTTCGATACTGTGGCACAGCCTTTCTTTATTCTTTCTTGAGATGGAAAAACTCGAAAACCCCGAGAATCCATCTGAATCCCCAGATAAACCACGTTCTGGCTGGGGATCATCTGAGACTTCTCGAGGTTCACGATCAATCCCAATGATTTCGTCAATTCCAGTGTTGTTGACAGGTCCTCCAAACACTGCTTTCGAGACCTGGCTCTGATGGAAGCCAAGGTTCCGTCCAGGTTACAGGGGAGAAAAGTTTATTCCCTTTTCAAATGTAAATGTCTTGCTACATTTTTCATCACGTCCGTGAAGACCCTTGAGGGAGCCGTGAAAGGTGGCCGAAACACAGGGCCCTGAACTGATAGGTTCTTCCTTCGAACATAAATCGAAGGTACTTCCTCGACGAATGGTGGATCGGGATGTGGAAATATGCGTCCTGAAGGTCTAGGGACGCCATCCAATCCCCTTGCCGCAGAGCTGCAACGGACTGAAAGCAGACGTTTCCCATGCTGAACTTCTGTTGTTCTACGAATTTGTTCAGCGCACTTACGTCCAGTACCGGCCTCCATCCCCCCGAGGCTTTTGCTACAAGAAACAAGCGATTGTAAAACCCCGGGGAGCTGCAATCCAGCACTAGCTCTATTGCTCTTTTGTCCCACATCTGTTCCACCATCTGACGAAGAGTATCCATCAGAACAGGGTCCTTGTATCTGGCGGACAATTCCCTCGGTGATGTTGTCAAGGGAGGAATGTCCTTGAATGGGATGCGATAACCCTTCTTGATGATCGACATCGTCCACGGATTCGCTCCTATGTCTTCCCAGGCTTTCGCAAATGAATGTAACTGGCTCCTAGGGTGTCTGGAGGACAGAACTCACTTTCCTTTCTTAAAGGGACGGAAGGAAGACCTGCCCCTCTTTTCTGTTGACTTCCTTCTGGCGATAGATCTAGTTGGAAGACCTCCTCGAAAGGGCTGCTGCTGAGCTGGACGAGCCACTTTCTTTTCCCCACTGGCCACAGGCCTATTCTTCCTTGAAGATTGTCTAAGGAGATCCTGGGTGGCCTTTTCAGTCAGAGAATGCGCAATATCCTTCACCAACTGCGAAGGAAAAAGGTGTTCTGAGAGAGGCGCAAACAATAAGGCGGCCCTCTGCGAAGGAGAGACGGCCTTCGTGAGGAAAGCACTGTGAACCGCCCTCTTCTTTAAAACTCCTGCACCAAAGAGGGAGCATACTTCAGCCGATCCATCCTGAACAGCCTTATCAATGCAGGTGAGGATGCTATTTAGGGTTTCTGGGTCCAGTTGTTCCTTTTCCTGAGATTTCTTGGCCAGAAACCCCAAGGGACCAATCTAAGAAGTTAAAAACTTCTAAAGTGTGAAAAAGTCCCTTGAGGAGGTGGTCCGTTTCCGAAGCCCCCATGTTACCTTCGCTGCATTCAAGGCGTGTCTTCTCGATGAATCCACTAAACTCGAGAAGTCTGACTCAGCTGAAAACGGACAGAGACAATCCCATATTCTCTCCCGTTTCGTACCCAAATGCCTCTCCTCCCTGTAAGTTTAGCGGGAGGCATACAAAAAAGACCGTCCTTCCTAACTCCTTCTTCTTCTTGAACCAGGAGTCAAGAGATTGAAGCGCCCTCCTCATAGATATAGCAGGCTTCATTTTTAAGGAAACGAGGGAAGACTTGTGCGTTTTCGTGCTCGAGAACAGAGAGCGTGGAGAAGGAGGAGCGGCTGGCGTTAAAGAGTCTCCATATTCCTCCAATAGAAGGGACGAAAGAACTTTATAATTAGAAGATCCTTCCTTCATTTCATCCTCCGAGTCATCTTCTGGGTTCATAGGCTCGGAAGGAGAAGGCTCCCTTCTTTCTTCTGACTCTTCCCTTACTCTCTTTCGAATGTCAGGCTCTTCATACGAGGAATGCGCCTGGTGCACAGCAGGAGTATCTCGCCTGGTAGGAGTAACGTGTTGGAATACTCCTGGCGCTTGGCAGGCGCAGAGCGCCTCGAATACTCCTGGCTTCTAGTAGGCGCATCTTGTTCAGAATACTCCTGGCGCCTGGGAGGAGTATTAAGTTCTGCATACTCCTGGCGCCTGGGAGGAGTATTAAGTTCAGCATACTCCTGGCGCCTGGGAGGAGTATAAGCTTCGGAATACTCCTGGCGCCTGGGAGGAGTATAAGCTTCGCGAATACTCCTGGCGCCTGGGAGAGTATAAGCTCGTGGAATACTCCTGGCGCCTGGGAGGAGTATAAGCTTCGGAATACTCCTGGCGCCTGGGAGGAGTATTAAGTTCAGAAAACTCCTGGCGCCTGAGAGGAGATATCGAGGCCGCGTGGGCGACTCCTGGGCGCCTGGTAAGGAGTACGTCGCTCCAAATACTCCTGATCCTTAGAATGCGTCTGATGTTTAGTAGGAGTATTGATTCCGGTAGGCGCTTTCCGTCTCACAAGCGCTCTACTCCTAACAGGATCTTCCTCTTCAGCTAACTCCTGACGCTTGGTTGAAGGTCTTGCATGTTGTACTGCATACTGTGGCTCTTTGCGCCTACTCGGAGCCTGGCTCCTGGTTGGCGCCCTACTCTTGACAGGAGTAACTTCCTTTCTTACTTCTCTCCTGTCTAGCGCATTGCTCCCCCCAGAGATGGCCGCCTGTGCGACAACTCCCCTGAAGGGTGCGTCGCGCCCGACAGGAGATTGGTATTTAGATCTTTTAATAGGAAGCCTATCATCCTTCTTACGAGTAGGCTCCTTATATAGAGTTCCTACTAACGAGGCTAATTGCTCTTGCATATTCCTCAATATTTTCCTGGTTGAGGAGTCTTTCGAATCAGGAGAGGGAGATCTGGAAGGCGCTCTAGGATCCCTTCCAGACCCAGAGTCTGAATGTATTCTCGCCTTCTTTATTACCGAAGGCGCTCCTTCTTCAGAGAAGGCTCGGGACTAGAATTGAGCTCAATGCTCTTCATATCCTCTTTCAAAGGACGGGAAAGTTTCGACTCCTTCCATCCTCTTCTCGGAGAAGGCGAACTAGACGACGAAAAGCACTCTCGAAGGACGCTTTTCCTATAGCGGTCCTTGGCAGTATGTGATACGATCGATTCTGCCGAAGGGACGCCTGATCGTTGGGGATTCTCCACAACCCCCGTACGGCTTTCGACTTTCCTTCTCCTCCGGGCCAGGGAGCTTGGAAGAGGTCTAGGCCTGGGAGCGTCGCAGAGACGACCAGACGCCCCCTCCACTACACTGGGACACTAATATCACTAGCGAAACCACATTCACTTTCCTTACCTTCCAATGCTGCGACTTTTTCCTGCATTTTCTGAAGGGAAGCTCTAAGTTCTGCTATTTCCGAAGCAGAACTAGAGGGATTAGCAATTTGTGAACGGGCTGAAACAGAATGGGCATGATTATCAGAGGAAGAAGCTACAGAGCTAGATAGTAAATCATGAGAAGCAGACATTCTGCGGGTTTTATAAGCCGCCTTCCTCTCTCTATCTTTCTCTAACTTCTTCAAGTAAGAAGTTAGATTCTTCCACTCTTGTGCACTCAGTTTCTCACACTCGTTACACGTATTCTCAATCGAGCATTCAACCATTCTACACCCACTACAAATATGTGAGGATCTACCGAAGCTTTCGGAATCCTCACCTTACAGCCCTCATTCACACACACTCTGAAACTAACACTAGAGTCAGACATATTCACGAATTCCAAAAACCAGTCCACGATAGCGAATGCCAAACAACGATCCAAGTACGTCACCAAATATCAGCGAGAGATGATCAAAAGCTTTGTGAAAAACGAATTCTAGTCAGGAGGAAGTAACAACAATGTTGATACCGCCGGCGACAGAGAGAATCTGATTAGAAAACGGGAATAGTTCCTAGTCCTGCCACCCAGAGCAGGGCGGTAGATCACCTGACCTACCTGTAGCGAGTGCCGCGAAATTTGAAATTCTGTCGGGAACGACGGAGTCGATAGCTATGTATATATCTGACAGGT
The DNA here is from genome assembly GCF_015104395.2 of Macrobrachium nipponense. NCBI lineage: Eukaryota > Metazoa > Arthropoda > Malacostraca > Decapoda > Palaemonidae > Macrobrachium > Macrobrachium nipponense. The sequence continues at coordinate 14,948,723 of NC_061089.1, forward strand.
AAGTTGAATGTATGAAACCATAAAATACTGCATAATGCGATAAAATGCTTCCAAAACAGAAATCGCATAATTGAGTTTTCTGTACGGTGGATAATGCTGTGTGAAACCTTCAGCCATGGTCCATGAAACTCTCAGCCAAAGCCTGGTGCCTGTCGTTACAAGGAGTTACAAGGATTAAGATGTCTCAAAGACTTGTCAGTCCATCCGAGGAGACATTGGCAACTAATAGGTAGTAGCGCTAGACGCACAACGTCTAACTTAACCTAAAATAAAATAAAAACTACCGAGGCTAGAGGGCTGCAATTCAGTATATTTGACGATTGGGAGGCGGGTGATCTAATACTAGCCTAATATGAGGCACACTGTTGGCACTTACCTCCTATGGGGCGGCTTACCTGCCACTACTAAAGGTTCTTTGACCCCTAAACACCTAACCTAACCTAAGGTACAGCAAGTTACCACAACTAGGGATGTGACTAATCTAATGAAGGGGTCTTTACCTGG
>NC_061089.1:14949726-14982017 GCF_015104395.2 Macrobrachium nipponense
TTCTGTAACATTGTGCTGTACCCTTCTTTACTTCCTGTAGATGATCCTCGCTCATTGGTGCCAGCAATAGAGAACTGTAAAGCAGGAACCTCAACAAAACAATGTTAGTCAGCCAAGGAAACACAATACTACTGGGGTTGCTTATGCAGAACCTAAGGAGTATGAATCAGGTAAGGATTTAATTATCTTAAATTGCAATTATAAATGATGGTGCAATGGTTAGGCTCTCAGATTAATTGTGACTATTTAATTAATAAGTCGAGTCAGACTGAATGAAAAAATTCACTATTTTGATGACAGCAATTATGGATGGTCTTGTACCTAAAGGTTTTAGGTAAAGCTATATTTACATAACAGAAAAGTTGACCTTGTAGTTCAGCAGAATTGAATGCCTAACCTTGGATACATTATGTGCCATATGAGCAAGACTTTGGGAATCTTGGGTATTGTGATGAACTTGGGATTGGGAATATCCATGATTATAATTTTTGGTCCTTTTTAACCATTTTCTATTGAGTGTGTGAGAAGAAAGAAGTGAGACCTTATTCCTCCTGTTATTAAGGTGCACATTAGCATAACTTATTGTGGAATACCATGAGTAGCTGTGAGTGATAGTGGTTTTTGAAATTTTAATTATTCCTGTGCAAATGCCATGAAAGAGCTGAGTCTTTTATAATTCAGTTGGCAGTTATGGAAGTTTTCTATTTTCTCAGGAAATTTTGAAATTGATTATGGGGCATTGTACATTTGTTATTTTCATTTAGAAGCATTAATGTGGTAATGTTATATTACTTATACATTTTGAAATCTAGGGATGCGTTTAGCATTTGAATTTCAGAGTGAATTGTTTTTGGAACAATATTTTTGTCATTTTAGAAACTCTTTATGAACAGATTTAAAGTATAATGGTACAAATATTTATGTGTTTCACACACGTAATGAAGGAGCACAGACAAACAAACTTTTGATAAATCAATTATTTCAAAAGTAATGTAAGTACTGTATTTAGCCAGCTTACTCCTCTGCTGCCAGCTGCTGCCAGACCCTTCATAATGTATAAGACATATTCCAAGTAGTTTCAAAGAAGCAGGGAATTTTGAATATATACAAAGGACTTTTCTGTGCAAGATTTGCAAATAGCAAATTTATCAGTATTAACTGAACTTACGTAATACCCTAGGGTAACATTTTGGTGCATCATATCAGCCATGGACAGACCGAAAATTAATTGTAATAAAACTCTACAACATGGTGATACATTACACAGTAATATTAGTGAACTGCAGTGTAGAACCATTTGATTAAAACTAGTACATTACTGTATGTTGTATCGAGTTGCTGAATTTTCACATCTAGCTTTCATGTATTTAAATGTTTTTTTTCAGTTTTTAAGCAAAATAAGCGCCATGCAGAACCTAATGATAGCAGTGTATGGATGTAAATTTTGTTTCCATGAATTTGGTTGTCTTGAGCAGCATGATGAGTTACTTTACATTTGATGTAAATATGGATATGAATAATAAATGACTGCCACTAGAAATTAAGCTTAAGCTCATCTTCAAAATGATGAATGGAAAAAGTAACAAATATTGTAATGTTAATTGAGAATTACTCTCTTGCCATTACTATTATGCCGGACAAAGAAGTCCAGGCACCACAAAAGTACAACGACGTGAAATACTAAGTAGCTGGCTTCGTTATGAGGATTTGCCCCCAGAAGAAGCAGGAGAGATGGAGAAGATTATCTTATCGGTGAAGATTTTTCCACAATACTTGAACAACAAGGTTAGCAAAGGGTATTCATCATTTCATAAAAAATCGTTATGGTCATGGACATGAGGTATTCTTGATCTTTATATGATGTAGAAGTTAAACATAGCAGTTTCATACAATCAACTTACCTGTCAGATATATACATAGCTAAGACTCCGTCGTCCCCGACAGAAATTCAAATTTCGCGCCACTCGCTACAGGTAGGTCAGGTGATCTACCGGCCTGCCTGGGCGGCAGGACTAGAACCATTCCCGTTTTCTACTCATATATTTTCTGTCGCCGGTGGTATCAACATCATTGCTGCCACCTCTTGACTGGAATTCGCTTTTCTAAGCAATTGATCATCTTTTTGTGGACTTTTTGGTGACGTACCTGGATCGTTGTTTTTGGCATTCGCTACTGTGGACTGGATTTGGACTTGCTTTTGATTTTTCTTCAGAATGTCTGATTCAAGTGTTTGTGTGAGAATGTGTGTGAATGTAGGCTGCAAGGTGAGGATACCGAAAGCTTCGGTTGATCCTCACACTGTATGTCGCAAATGTAGGGTTTTGATTGTTCTATTTCTAACACCTGTCATGAGTGTGAGAGGTTGAATGTTGAGGAATGGAAGACTCTAACTTCTTACTTGAAGAAGTTAGAAAGGGATAGAGTCAGAAGGGCTGCATCTAAGATTGCGGGTAGTAGTACAAGGCCTATTGAGCCTTTGGATAATTCTAACTCTTCTCTTAATTATGATTCTGTATCAGGACCCTCATCTGGCCGTACATTCAGATTCGGCATCGGAAATTGCTGAACTGAAGGCTACTCTTCACAGGATGAGATCCAAAATGGCTACCATGAAAGGTAAGGACTGTGAAAGTGATTTTAGTGAAGTGAGTGTCCCCAGTGTTGTGGAGGGGGCGTCTGACCGTCTCTGCGACGCTCCCAGGCCTAGACCTCTTCCGAAGCTCCCAAGCCCAGAGGAGAAGGAAAGTCGAAAGGCGTACGGAGGTTGTGGAGAATTCCCCCCGGTCAGGCGTCCCTTCAGCAGGTGCTGTATATAGACAGCCTGCTCAGGACCGCTATCGAAAAAGCGTCCTCAGAGAGTGCTCTCTTCGTCCGCTTCTCCCTCTCCTAAACGAGGGTGGAAGGATTCGGACTTGTCCAGGCCCCTGAAGAGGCACTGGAGAGATCCTGGTTTGGATTCAAGCCCAGAACGCTTTTCGGGAAGAAGCGCCTCCTCTATCAAGAAGGCGAAGAGGGTGTTTTTTGCGTCCCATGATGGGGACAACACCCCTTCGAGGTCTCCCTCTCCCGTTCAAGAAGACGCAGGAGAAGCGTCCAAGAGGATCATTTTGGCGGTGCAGGAACAGCTTTCCGCTTAGTAGGCGTTCCCTTTCGAAGGATCCTCCTTGTAAGACGTCAGACTGCCGGTCAAGAAGACTCGTCTTCCTTCTCCCACCAGGAGTGAGGCTCGGAGACGTGAGTCTTTTGAGAACTCAGATAGAGACTCGTGGAAAGATTTGGATTCGCCAGGCAAGCACGTCGCGCCAGCCAAGCGCGAGGCGTCCTACAGACGAGAAGCGTCCTCTAAGAGAGAGTCAGACCAAGCGAGAAACGCAGTTACAGACGAGAGGATTCTCCCAGATGGGATACGTTCTGCCAGATCAGCAGCTTCAGCCGAGCGCGAGGGGGTAACAACCAGGCGTGAACATTCATCCAAGCGTGAGGCTCCAGACAAGCATCTGTCACGCAAGGATGTGGCATCAGGAAGACGCGAGACTTCAACAAGGTACGAAGCGTCAGTCAGGCGCGAGACTTTTGAGAGGGCGACGCCACAGTCAGCGCGCAAGGCGCCAGCCAAAGCGCGAAGAATCAGGCAGGCGCGAGACGCCAGCCAAGCGCGAGGATCCTGCCAGGCGCGAAGCGCCAGCCAAGCGCGAGGAGTCAGCGGCGCGAGACGCCAGCCAAGCGCGAGGCGCCAGCCAGGCGCGAGGCGCCAGCCAAGTACGAAGAGCCAATCGAGCATAGGAGCTCTTTACACTCTCTTAGCCCCTCTCCTATTAGGAGTTTGTCTCCAGTAGAGAGAGTTGTTGGACAAGAAGACCCGGAACGGGAAGTGGCCTCTCCTACGGATCCGATTATGGAAGAGGAATCAGAGGACGAGTCTCACGGTAAAGAAGGACTGTCGAACTACAAAGTTTTGACAGCTCTCCTTCTCCAGGAATACGGAGATGCATTGATCCCGGCCGCTCCTCCTTCGCCTCGTTCTCTGTTTTCATGCTCGGAAGAACTCCGAAATCGTCGGCTTTCTTGAAGATGAGACCGACGATTTCTATGAAGAGAGCTCTGCAATCGCTGGATAACTGGATGCTAACTAAGAAAGAGCTAGTAAGGACAGTCTTTTGCATGCCTCCCCCTAGGCTTACGGGCAAGAGAGGGATTTGGTACCAGACTGGGGAGAATATGGGTCTCACTCTCCCAGCTTCAGCTGAAGCTGACTTTTCCAGTCTGGTAGACGCTTCCAGGAGACATAGCCTTCACACGGCTAAGATTACTTGGGGTCTTTCAGAGTTGGATCATCTCCTCAAGGGACTGTTTCACATTCTAGAAGTCTTTAACTTCCTAGATTGGTCCCTTGGGGTGATGTCCAAGAAGGCTCATGCCCCTGAAGGGCTAGAACCGGATGTACTCCTGGCAATTTTGTCATGTATTGACAAGGCGGTGCAAGACGGCTCAGGGGAAGTTTCTTCCTTATTTGGAGCAGGTCTCTTGAAGAAGAGATCTGTGTTTAGCGCTTTCTTGACGAAAGCAGTCACATTCACAGAGAGGTCAGCTTTTGTTATTCGCCCCTAGATCTGAATTTCTTTTCCCGTCACAGTTGGTGAAGGATATTTCCGATCTCTGACGGAGAAAAGCGACTCAGGATCTTCTCCTGCAATCGTCCAGGAAGAAGAGACCAGTGATGGTGAGAAAAGAAAGTGGCGTCTACTCCTGTTCGGCCCTTTCGAGGTGGCCCTCCCACTAGAGTTACCGCTAAAAGGAAAACGACCGAGAAGAGAGGTCGAGCCTCGTTCCGCCCCTTTAAAAGGGGAAAGTGAAGTGGCGCTCCTCCAAACACCAGTAGGTGCCAGGCTCCGGGGATTTGCGGAAGCCTGGACTCGCATCGACACAGACCCTTGGTCGATGTCGGTTCTTCAGAAGGGATATCTCATTCCTTTCCTGGACAATTACCTCCCCCCTGACGTCAACTCCGAGGGAATTGTCCGCCAATTACAAGGACCCTGTGTTGAAAGATACTCTTCAACAAATGGTGGATCAGATGTGGGACAAGAGAGCTATAGAACTTGTGCTGGATCAAAGCTCCCCGGGTTTTACAATCGTCTTTTTCTTGGTTGCGAAAGCCTCGGGGGCTGGAGGCCAGTTCTGGATGTCAGCGCTCTGAACAAGTTTGTTCAAAAACAGAAGTTCTCCATGGAAACCTCTGCTTCAGTCCTTGCGGCTCTTCGCCAAGGGGATTGGATGGTGTCTCTGGATCTCCAGGACGCCTATTTTCACGTCCCGATCCATCCTTCGTCGAAGAAGTACCTCCGTTTCATGACGGGGGGAAGGATCTTCCAGTTCAGAGCCTTGTGCTTCGGCCTGTCGACGGCGCCTCAGGTTGGTTTTCACACGAACCTTTTGAAAAATGTGGCGAGATGGCTTCATCTGAAAGGAATCAGTATATCTCTATACCTAGACGACTGGCTTATCAGAGCAAAGTCAGAGGAACAGTGTTTGGAGGACCTGACTGTGACACTAACCTAATAAAGACTTTAGGATTACTCGTGAACCTCGAGAAGTCCCAAACTGATCCCCCAGCCAGAAACTTGGTCTATCTGGGGATTATCGGATGGATTCTCGGGGTTTTCGAGTATTTCCTTCTCAAGAGAGACTAGCGAGAGGTTTAGAAAAAGTCTCTCTCTTCCTAAGGAAGGAACGGACTTCGGCGAGGGAATGGTTGAGCCTGTTAGGGACCCTTTCCTCGCTCGAACAGTTCTTTCATCTAGGAAGACTTCATCTCCGTCCTCTTCAGTTCTTCCTCAGAAGTTCGTGGAACATGAAGACAGGACTCCTCTCGGACTTATTTCCCATTCCAGATCTGATAAAACGACATCTAGAATGGTGGTTACTCCCACTGAGGGAAAACAAAGGTACTTCCCTGGAAATACAGAGCCCAAACCTTGTATTGTTTTCCGACGCGTCGGAAAAAGGTTGGGGAGCAACTTTGGGAAAGAGAGAAGTGTCAGGCACTTGGAATGCTCTTCAAGTGTCCTGGCACATAAACAGCAAAGAACTGCTAGCTGTTCACCTAGCTCTAAAGAGCTTCGAACCGTTCGTATGCAACAAAGTAGTACAAGTGAATGCGGACAATACAACCGCTCTGGCATACATTCGGAAGCAAGGAGGCACTCACTCGTATGCCCTTTACGAACTCACAAGAGAACTGCTGTTGTGGACATCCCAAAGGAACATCTCTCTCTTGACGAGGTTCGTTCAGGGAGTAAGGAACGTACGAGCGGACAGGCTGAGCAGGAGGAACCAGGTCCTTCATACCGAGTGGACCCTCCACTCAGAAGTTTGCCTCAAGCTCTGGTCTCTTTGGGGAACTCCTCATGTCGACCTCTTTGCTACGTTCCTCTCGAGGAGACTGGAAGTCTTCTGTTCAGTAGTAGAAGATCCCAGAGCTCTAGCAGTAGACGCCTTCCTACTAGATTGGTCTCAGGTAGACGTTTACGCTTTTCCCCCATTCAAGATTCTGGGGCAAGTACTCAGGAAATTTGTGATTTCAAAAGGGACAAGAATGACCCTGATAGCCCCCTTTTGGCCAGCTCAAGAATGGTTTCCAGAGGTACTGGAGTGGATAGTAGACTTCCCCAGATCCCTTCCACAAAGGAGGGATCTTCTCAGACAGCCACACTTCGAGAGGTTTCATCAAAATCCCCCCCGCTCTCGCTCTGACTGCCTTTCGACTATCGAAAGACTTGTCAGAGCGAGAGGCTTTTCTAGTAAAGCAGCAAGCTCGATCGCTAGAGCCCGGAGAACTTCCACTATCCGGGTTTACCAATCCAAGTGGGAAGTTTTTAGAAGGTGGTGTAAGTCGAAGAAGTTGTCCTCCTCCAGTACCTCTGTAACAGAAATAGCTGATTTTCTGTTATTTCTGAGGGAAGAATCGCAGCTCTCCGTAGCCACGATAAAGGGCTATAGAAGTATTGCTATCGGCCGTCTTTAGGAATAGAGGCCTAGATTTGGGAAACAATAAGGATCTGCATGATCTGATTAGGTCGTTTGAGACCAAGAAGTCTAGAATGACTTCTCCCCCTAACTGGAATCTAGACGTAGTGCTGAAGTTCTTAACTTCAGAGAGATTTGAACCCCTACATTTGGCCTCGTTTCGTGATATAACGAGAAAATGTTTATTCCTTTTGTCACTGGCAACGGCAAAAAGGGTTAGCGAACTGCACGCCCTTAGTGACAAAGTCGGGTTCAATATAGATTCAGCCATCTGTTCCTTCAAGGAATTATTCTTGGCGAAGAATGAAAATCCTTCGAACCCCTGGCCGAGAACTTCGAAGTAAAAGGATTATCGGGTCTCGTCGGCAGGGAACCGGAGAGGTCTCTTTGCCCAGTAAGGGCATTAAAGTTTTACGTTAAAAGAAAAAAAGGAACAGTTGGGAGGTTCTAGACAAAGGCCTTGTGGTGCTCAGTGAAGGATCCATCAAGACCTATGTCTAAGAATGCGTTAGCCTTTTTTGTCAGGAACGTAATTATGGACGCTCATAAGGCTTGCACGGACGATTCTTTAAAACTCCTGAGAGTAAGAGCTCATGAAGTGAGAGCAGTGGCGACGTCTCTCTCTTTCAGAGAAATATGTCGCTGAAGAATATCTTGGAAGCGACATATTGGAGTGTAATTCTGTGTTTGCGGCTCACTATTTGAAGGACGTGCGTGTGACCTATGAAAAATGTTTTTCATTAGGTCCTTTTGTGTCTGCGGGCACAATCCTGGGTACAGGAGCTTACAACAATCCTTAATTTTTTTTTACTACTTAAGTCTAATAGATATGTTCTAGACTTTCTGCTGAACAAGTGCAGTTGCCGCACAAGCGGCCAGTCACTTCAGTTCAGTAAGGAACTCTTGTGATATCTTGTAATAGATAAAATTTTTTTTTGAAATTATTGTGTGCTTGTGCATTGTGGTTTGAGTTACGGTTGTTGCGAAGAGTTGGGGATAACTCTGAGCAATTTTTAATACTAACATGGTGGTTAGGATCAGGTGGTCGGGATTGGTTGTGTGCTCCTTAATAAGGTGTGTTGTCATGTAAGTGGATCAGCACCCATTGACAAAGTCCTTTCAGGCTCTGCCGAGTAAGTGGATAAGACCCCTTCGGCAGACCCACAAGATCTTGGCCATAGATCACATATCTCTCGCTAAAGTTTTTCTTGAGGTGATGGCAGACTACGGGGAAAACACCCACGAAGTCTACCACCTATCAGGTAGGAACCAAGGTTTTTAATTTATACCTACAACAGATGTTGTTTACCTGTCTATTCTAGTAGTAGCTGTCTCTTACCCTCCACCGAAGGGTGGCCATCAGCTATGTATATATCTGACAGGTAAGTTGATTGTATGAAAATGATATATTGTTATAATACAATAAAGTTTCATACATACTTACCTGGCAGATATATACGATTAGGGACCCACCCAGCCTCCCCGCAAGGAGACAGGTGGAAGAGAAAATATATGAGTAGAAAACGGGAATGGTTCCTAGTCCTGCCGCCCAGGGCAGGCCGGTAGATCACCTGACCTACCTGTAGCGAGTGGCGCGAAATTTGAATTTCTGTCGGGGACGACGGAGTCTTAGCTATGTATATATCTGCCAGGTAAGTATGTATGAAACTTTATTGTATTATAACAATATCATTTTAATTATTTAGTAGATCACTGAGTTTTATGACAGTGCTCTGTTGTGTTTTAGTGAGTACTGGAGGACACCTCATGTTAAAAGGAGAGAACCTGTTAGACGATAATGAAACCAGCATCTTGAAATCTCATGGGATTGGATCTCTCCACGTCGCAGATCTTGTGGCTGCTATTAATACAATACCACTTCAAGTGCAGCTTAATATACCTGAAGCTTCTCTTCCGGTAAGTCTTAGTACTTTTGATTTTAGTGTTCTTTATATTGTACACACTTCCATACAATGGTCGTATTTAAGGGATATGAATGAAACTATTTTGTTCAGGGGCTGTTCAGATTTCTTGTGTGATGCCCTTCAGCAACAGCAACCCAAGCCTGATAGAAGTGAAGAGAAGGAAAACTAAGGTTTAACCCTAAATGGGTCAGGAAAAAGAGAAGTTAAAAGAAATTTCCCAAAGCTGGGAAGTAGGCCTGAGGGGAAAAACATGACACCCACCTCACGTTCAGAGTTATAGTGATTTCCTCTCGAGTATATGGGAAGAAACTGCTTGACAGGTATCGTGAGGCCACACAGTCATTATTATTATTATTACTATTATTATTATAAGGTTTAATCAAATAACTGAAAGAGTTGGGCTTTTTTCCTGAACTTGGAGAATCAGTGGTTCAACTGGTTCCTAAAGGAAAGCCACCTTGTTGCAGAAAGAGGATCTGGAGAAGGGGTAGTGTTGTTGAACATACTTAGTGGCACTGGTCCAGTGTTATTGAAGTGGGAAAAAAATGAACTGTCAGAAATAAGAGAACATTGTATCAAACAGGCAAGTATAAGACCAACATGAACTTGCAACAGCTACACATTTAAACGTACTTCATGATTTTGTCATTTCTTAAAATAGAAAATTTAACCAATAATGTTCAAGTAACCTGTATGCTTGTCAAACACCTGTCAAAATTTTTTTTTATAAAACTGGAAGCCACTGACTACATTTTAAATTGGCTCTAGAAGTGTTTTGATATAAAGGGGGAAAACCATGGTCTGCATTTTGAATTGGGTCTGTAGAGATGACATCTCATTGCCATTGGATATACAGAACACACTAAAAGGTCACTCTTGAAATAGGCATGAAGGAGTACCCCTTTTTTCTTTACTTGCAGAGAGTAGAGATAGTACGTATAACCAAAAGGATGGAGTAGCAATGAAGTGGCAAAGAATCTCCTTTTTCTCACATACAGTGAACACCCTGTATTCGTGGACTCCGGATTCACGTATTTGCAGCATTTTGCTTTGAGAAATATCCACAAATTCCTGTTTTTTATCAATTTCATCACAAATTGCACTTTTTGTGATAAAACTATTAATAAAAACAGGTATAATAATAATAATAATGGTAAGGATAATGATATTGGCTGGGAGTCTGGCTGAGCGCTGATTGTTAGAGGGCCACACCTTAATGTTCTTCTGATGGTGGTAGGGAGAGGTAGGGAGAACCAGGCTCTCATCGGTCACTTTCAGGTGTTGAGAGCCTTATGTTGGAGGCAACAATGGTAGATGTCACTGTCCAGACTTTTTGTTTTCCTTATAATCTGCTGGTTGGGGGCACTTCTGTGTCCCATCATGTAGTTCTGGTAGAATGCCCCTTCATATTGGTATTGGTGGATGGCAGTTTACCAGCATTGAGGGAACGCAGCAGCCTCCCCCCCTCCCCCGTAGCAGCACTGTAACGAACACAAAAATCTTGGAAGGAGACATCAATCATCCTGTTGCTGAATGTGACCCAGAAGACCCGGTCACTCTACCAGCTTTAGGAGAACAGCAAGGCAGGCTGTTGAGATAACCCTTCAGTCATCTGCTACTTCAGATAGCACACCCTATGAGCAGAACTCCCATGACCTGGTGCGAGACAGTCAGCTCCTTTGGTGGTCAGGCAGACTCCTAGATGAATCATTCCACTCCCAGCTAATAGTAAGAGCCCCCTTCAGTTTTGACAGCCAACCAGTTATAATAATAATAACAATAATAATAATAATAATAATAATAATAATGATGATGATAATGATGATGATTGGTGATGATGATGATGATGATGATTATTATTATTATTATTATTATTATTATTATTTAAGGGGCATCCTTTGTGTCCTCTAAGAGGAAGGTCTTGGTAAGTTCTTACGTGGTTTACCTTTTGATTATTGAAGTGGTAAGATGATGATGATGCTTAATATTATTATTATTATTATTATTTTTTTTTTTTTTTTTTGCTCTATCACAGTCCTCCAATTCGACTGGGTGGTATTTATAGTGTGGGGTTCCGGGTTGCATCCTGCCTCCTTAGAGTCCATCACTTTTCTTACTATGTGTGCCGTTTTCTAGGATCACACTCTTCTGCATGAGGCCCGGAGCTACTTCAGCCTCTACTTTTTCCAGATTCCTTTTCAGGGATCTTGGGATCGTGCCTAGTGCTCCTATGATTATGGGTACGATTTCCACTGGCATATCCCATATCCTTCTTATTTCTATTTTCAGATCTTGATACTTATCCATTTTTTCCCTCTCTTTTCTCTTCACTCTGGTGTCCCATGGTATTGCGACATCAATGAGTGATACTTTCTTCTTGACTTTGTCAATCAACGTCACGTCTGGTCTCTTTGCACGTATCACCCTATCCGTTCTGATACCATAGTCCCAGAGGATCTTTGCCTGATCGTTTTCTATCACTCCTTCAGGTTGGTGCTCGTACCACTTATTACTGCAAGGTAGCTGATGTTTCTTGCACAGGCTCCAGTGGAGGGCTTTTGCCACTGAATCATGCCTCTTTTTGTACTGGTTCTGTGCAAGTGCCGGGCATTCACTTGCTATGTGGTTTATGGTTTCATTTTTCGTATTGCACTTCCTACACATGGGAGAGATGTTATTTCCGTCTATCATACTTTGAACATATCTGGTTCTTAGGGCCTGATCTTGTGCCGCTGTTATCATTCCTTCAGTTTCCTTCTTTAGCTCTCCCCTCTGTAGCCATTGCCAATTGTCATCGCTGGCTAGTTCTTTAGTCTGTCTCATGTATTGTCCGTGCATTGGTTTGTTGTGCCAGTCCTCTGTTCTTTCTGTCTTTCTCCTGTCTCTGTATATTTCTGGGTCTTCGTCTACTTTTATTAGTCCTTCCTTATTCGCCCATGCACTCTTTAGCCACTCGTCTTCACTGGTTTTCAGATATTGCCCCAGTGCTCTGTTTTCGATGTTGACGCAGTCCTCTATACTTAGTAGTCCTCTCCCTCCTTCCTTTCGTGTTATGTATAGTCTGTCCGTATTTGCTCTTGGGTGTAGTGCTTTGTGTATTGTCATTTGTTTCCTGGTTTTCTGATCTATGCTGCGGAGTTCTGCCTTCGTCCATTCCACTATTCCTGTGCTGTATCTGATTACTGGCACTGCCCATGTGTTTATGGCTTTTATCATATTTCCGGCGTTGAGTTTTGACTTGAGTATCGCCTTGAGTCTCTGCATATATTCTTTCCTGATCGTGTCCTTCATCTCTTGGTGTTTTATATCTCCTCCTTCCATTATTCCCAGGTATTTGTATCCTGTCTCATCTATGTGTTTGATGTTGCTCCCATCTGGTAGCTTTATCCCTTCAGTTCTCGTTACTTTGCCTTTTTGTATGTTGACTAAGGCGCATTTTTCTATTCCAAACTCCATCCTGATGTCCCCAGATACAATCCTTACAGTCTGGATTAGGGTATCTATTTCCTTGATGCTCTTACCATACAGCTTGATGTCGTCCATGAACATCAGATGGTTGATTTTGTTGCCTCTTTTCTTGAGTTGGTACCCGGCATCCATCTTCTGTAGTACTTTTGTCATGGGAATCATGGCTACTACGAAGAGTAGTGGGGACAGTGAGTCGCCCTGGAAGATCCCTCTCCTGATATTAACCTCTGCTAGTCTTATTCCAGAGCTTGTAAGTATTGTATTCCAGTTCCGCATTGTATTTTTGAGGAAGCTGATGGTATTTTCCTCTGCCCCATATATTTTCAGGCATTCTATTAGCCATGTGTGTGGTATCATTATTATTATTATTATTATTTAAGGGGCATCCTTTGTGTCCTCTAAGAGCAAGGTCTTGGTAAGTTCTTACCTGGTTTACCTTTTGGGTATTGAAGTGGTAAGACAAAGCATTGTACCTAAAATGAGGTTTGTTTTTATAATGTAACATGTTGTATACAAGAATAAGTGAATGAAAGGCTGGTGGTCTCAAAGTATCATTTTATTGTTTTATTTCAGGAATCTGTTATTGAATTCTACACAAATTTAGCAGTAGATAACAAGAAATTATATGAACCCAGTAATAATTACAACGACTGCATGGATGTTAATGAGAAAATTCTCCAAAGTTTGAAACTCAGTGAAAATGAACCACTCAATCTAGCAAGTGAATCTGCTGTAAATCAAGAAAATACTAACAAGAATGCAGTAGATGTTGCTCTTTCTCTCTCTAGTGCATTTGAACCAGAACCAGAAGATGTGGATTTAGATGACCTTGTACGAGATCCATCTCCTGAAAAGACAAGTGAAGAAGTGAGGTCATTAAGTCCTGTAAAACAACCTAGTCCAGTAAAAGAGCCCTCTCCAATGAAAGAACCTGTGGTTGTAAAGGAACCTACCCCAGACAAACAACTTACTTCAGTTAAAGAACCTACTCCAGTGAAAGAAGTTAACCCAGTTAAGCAACCAAGCAACCCAGAAGCACCCACCAATGACAAAAAACCAGTTCGACCCAAGCAACTTTCTATTGAAAAACAATCAGTTCCTCAGAATTGATCACAGTTCAGTTCAGCCAGTTACATCTGTTCCAAAAAGTAATCAAAATGAAATGCCAAAGGACAAAAATCAAACCTCATTTAATTTTGGTTTGCCAAAGACAAGTACTTCAAATATTCCCATGAACTTTGGTGTTCCCAAACCAGATGGTGGTTTTCAGGCCAATAGTATTATTGCAAATGCTTTAAAAGATGTTGATTTAGGTAATCACTCCAAAGAAGAAAAGGTTCCAGAAGGACCTACGATAGACCTAGATGCACCAGTAGCTTCGACTAAACCCGTTTTATTGGTAGATAAAACTGAAGCGGAAGATTTAGAAGACTGGCTAGATTCTGTGCTTGATGATTAAACAGAACTGATGTCTAGAACATTTTATTATAGAGTTTCTTAGCTTGTTATGGAATTGAATAAACTATTAACACATGAATTGCGTAGAGGTTATAATATATTCTGTAAAAAAAGATTGTGACTGACCTTCCTTTCCAAATCAATTATATTTTTATTATTGTTATTAGTAAATGTTAATTTACAAAATACTTGTTGGCACTTTGAATTCTGAGGAGCTCAGATTCCTTATGTAATTCTAATAGATTTCATCAACTTCAACATTGTTCATGTAGCGGTTGTGGCTTTGTTAATTAGCCACAGATTCAGAAAAATGTTGTGACTAGATATCTCAGAAAAGACGTATACTTTGTAAGGATTTAGAAGGAACCGTAAGTTGACAATGCTTCTTATAACAAGCAGTCAAAAAATAGCAAAATTTTTGGTCATATCAGCTGCCATAAATAAAACTGAAGTTAAATGTACATTTTCATTAACCATTTTATGGGGCTACACTAAATTAAAATCCTTACAAATTGTCCAAAAGACACATCATCATATGCAGGTAAGCACAGGTAGTCCCCGGGTTACGACGGGGTTCCATTCTTGAGACGCGTCATAAGCCAAAAATCGTCGTAAGCCAGAACATTGTCATAAATCCTAAGAAAACCTTACTTTTAATGCTTTAGGTGCATTCAGAACTATGTAAACTGCATTCTTATTGCATTTTTCATAAAAAACCCCCACTAAATATTGATTATTTTGCATTTTTGGTGTCATATTTCATCTGCCAGATCAGCGTTTGTAGGCGTCGTAACTCTGGGACCCTGGAACATGGGTCGTAACCCTGGAACATGCGTCGTAACCCTGGAAATAATTTCTGCCCGGGGACTGCCTGTAATAAGTATAGCTGGGAGCATACACAGCCATCATTCATTTACTACAGCTTTATGAAAGATGTGTTGTTGAATTTTTTTTGCATAATGCTGGTAAAAATTTGGGAAAAATTATTTGTAAGGCATTGTAACTATTTGTCAAAACCAAATAGAACACTGGACCCATTTTCAGCCTAGGTGAGTAAATTTTGTAAAGTCAATGGGTTTTTTACAACTGAAATAGAAACAAAGGACTGCAATCACCATCATAAAAGATTTCTTTACAAACTCACTTCAGTTGTGTGGTTGGTATGGTCTTGGCCTGCCACCTCAGTGGCCGCGAGTTCAATTCTCAGGCATTCCTCTGAGGAGTGAGAGGTGTGTATTTCTGGTGATAGAAGTTCACTCTCAACGTGGTTCGGAAGTCAAGTAAAGCCGTTGGTCCCCTTGCTGAATAACGACTGGTTTCCATGCAACGTAAAAACATCATACAAACAAACAAACTCATTTCTGGTGTTCAGTGTTCAGGCATAACTGCTAAAAGTAGTCTGCTGTAAGAATGAATTTATTGGGAGGTAAACAAACATGGTGGTAATCCCTTTCTGAATTCTAAGACCTACTAGATCAATAACTTTCGAATTGCCCAGAAACAACACTACATGGAAAATGGCTCACAGGAAATTCCTGTCATATAGACCATAATCATCCTCAGTAGTGAAGCAGATATTCAAGACACCGGTTATGTTCTCTTTTCTACTCTTTACCAAGGTAGGGCAGTAAAATTTCGCTGCCAGTTACTCAAAAGTTAAAAGCTAACCTCTAATATGGGGATTTTACCTCAGATTTTTCCTTTAAAAATACTGCTTTCCTTCTCCTACACTGAAATTTTACTATTTTCCTTCAATTTTCTGTTGCTTAATCTATTTTATTCGTTCATCTATCCAATTACTTGTTTTATTTTCTATTATTAATTATTGTCTGCAATTTTTATTTATTTATTATCATTAATTAATTCTGTCTACTACCAACTACATAAAAAAGTGCTTTTCGTTTTCATTGCATCCATAAATCAAGAGGAACCTCTCATGTAATGCATCTGCTTGTCGGGAAATTCCTGTCATATACACCATAATCATCCTTAATAGTGATTAGAAATTGAAGCTTACGTCATGGAATTATTTCCATATGGGTGTTTCCTCCCATAAAATTCGCCTTTGATATTCCAAAACATAACATCGCTTTTTCCACAGTAATTGCTGCCATAGAAGTATTTTTGTCAAACTTACTAAATTTCAGTTACTATTTAATTTGAGAATAAATATTAATTCTATTATAAGTTATATTTATAAACCAATTTTTCGTCAGTGGCTGGTAATTAACTTTGTATGGACTATTTATGTGTTTAGTAAACGGTATGACGACATTTGAGTATAGTGAAGAAATTGTTTTGCGTTTACATATATATAAAACAGCCAGTTTTTAACCTTATCAAATGAATAGAAGGCATCAAAAGCAGTTACTCGGGAAAAAATGTTTTCGGGGGGGGGGGGGGGGGGGGCATAAATAATCGATCTTTGCTTAGTAAACTGTGTTAAATGAAAGTCAACAGCGACTTAATTTTAAATTAGTATTATTTTATGATATTTTAGAGGCATTTTTTTTTTCAAAAGAATATATGAATTGTAAATGAAAGTATTCAGTACTACTCACAGCTATTGGTATATCTGGCAACTTCTTGTTGACCAGTTTCAGAACTGTCAACCAACTCGGTGCTCTTCCTCCGATCGCTGTCGGAAACTCGGAATACCCTCGCTCCCAACTTTCTGTTCGTCAGAGATCACATTTTTGTCACCATGGAAGAAGTAAACTAAAAAAAGAGCAAAGTGCATATGCTAAAGTGCCATTACAAAGTTGGTTAAGTCTTTATAATTATTAACTGGAGTTTCAGTTGTGATGGTAGTAAGGATAAAACCACCGATTACAAGGTAAAAATTAATTTCAGTTCAAACCAAGACCTCGGGAAGAAGAGGTTTCATACTTTCACTAGTATAGGCAACAAAATGTTGTTTTATTGTGCTGATTACAACTGCAATCGTTAGTAAGATCAATAAACGTTACATATAGGCTGGGAAAGATGTTGGATCCTTGCTGGGAACGGCATCTCAGTTGGTGGACACCATGTTGGATTTAAAAACTGCCCCCAGAAACATATTTAACGAAGACCTTACATGTCTATTTTAGTTCGTATGGCGCATTAATAAATCACAATATGTTGATGAACCTTCAATCTTTTGAATGGTATGCTTAAAGATATACTAATTGTATTCTTGTTTCACCAATTTAATATTGAGTGAATAAGGCTGATCCACCTGATGACGGTGGATCCACCGCTGTGTTTCCCCCTATACCGCCCAAAAACACATGAAGGTAATTCGTGAAAAACATGTTTTGGCGTGATTTTCGCAAACATGCAGTAAAGGAATACTACTATATGCAAAAGTCCATACAAATGGTAAGGGGGACCCCGTTGAAAAACGGGTTTTTGGGTGGGGGATACAAAGATGACGGCAATTAACACTAGGAAATGCACGAAAACGGCTGTGTGGCTGACCCCCTATTCTACATAGGCTACAAGCCGACCCCCTGCTCTTCATACAAGCTGACCCCCTACACTAAATACGAGGTGCTACAACATTCCGGTATTCTACACTGATATATTTATGGACACCGCTAGCCTAGGATATTGCCTGCCTACCTAAGAAACATATATTCGTATGACATGCTGGACACCAAGATGGAATAACAAGGTGTGTTCACCGAGGGATCCGATCGCTAATTTCCCTCTCTCAGTGACGTCAATGGAGCACATCGACTGGGCGATGCACTTGTCACTCCGTTAGTTGCATTGTTGCAGTTCACGATTATGGTTGTGTATTCCATATTTGGGTGCACTAATAGTTCCAGACAGTATGGGATTTGTTTTCACAGGTTCCCTAAAGTCCCCGAGGAGTCCAAAGTATGGATTAATGCATGTAAAAGAAGTGATAACAATAATGTTAAGGATGCCAGGATTTGTTCTGTCCATTTCCGGACAGAAGATTACGAAAGAAATCTTCAACATGAACTGCTACCACAACTTTACCAGAGAAGTTATCACAGATTAAAGAAAACCGCAGTTCCCTCTTTAAATTTACCTGTTAAGGACGTAAAGTCAGGCATGGTTGAACAATTTGTTTACAATCTCATTAGTGCAATTTTTAGTGACATATCTTCGGTTGATAAGTAGCCTGGACTAAATTCTTGAAATGAAGTACTAAATTAGATTAGGCCTAGCCTATGCAATGAATGAAGAAACTATCTGATTAAGGCCATACAATTTATTTTTCTTTTATACTTTCATTTTATGAATGTAAAGTTGTTCGAACAGGTGATTAGACCTATGCATAGTGATGTACTTCTGAGTACGTCCGTCTTCCTGTGCAGACAATAATTAGGCCTAGATCTTTTATTTCTTAAGAACCCCACTAAGAGATATCGTGGGGTCAGAGTATAGACTGAGTTCAAGTGTAGACTGAGGAATTTCTTGTTAGGTAAGAACAATATTTTAAGCAGTCACGGTCATAATGTTGCTCCCAATGATGATAACATGCCATGTATGAGCAATACTAGTGTTATGGAACCAGGTAAGTCTTGGGTTTCCAAAACCCCTGAAGAAAGTGACTCCAGTCATGTTGACTTAGACTCTGAATTATGTATCTCTGCTTATCTCTTGACGAGAATTCCTCAGGAAGGTCTACCTAATGAGCTGGAGGAAGAGGATTTTGTAGATCTTGGAGTAGAGTCTGAAAATGGTATAGAAATTGAAGCCTTAAATTATCTGGGAGGTTATATAGCTCATAAGTACAGAAATAAATATCCTTCCTTAGGATTCCCAGAAATTGAAGGCCTAAACAACGACTGGATCTCCAAAGTGAAGAGGAAAGTGTTGTTTAAGCACAGTCCTCAATTTGTCAGTAATTGAAAGGAAATGGAATAACTTTTAAATCTTTTCATGGGGAACAGTTGAAACCAGGCATTGATGGGATTACGAAATTAGTTAATATTTCCAGGGAATTAAACATTGATGCTCTAGAGGAAGTAATGGAGTTCTTTATTAGGTGCAAAGTACATTTTAGGATGAGGATATTAAATGCTGAATGGAAGTCAGAATTTCTTAAAAAAGGTGTAAACAAAACGAAAAAAATTCTTCAGTAATTTTTAGTAAATAAAAGAACAATATGCTAATTCAATAAAAGTCTGGAAATTTTATATATATATATATATATTCATTCACCCTCGTTACTTTCGTTATTTGTATTCCAACAAGATTATATTCTGTATGGTAAGGTCTTAGATATTTTGATATAACTGTGTTTTAAGTGATAGAGAGAGAGTATTTTCCTGCATGGAAATGTGAACACCAGCATAGCAACAAATTACTGTCAAAACATACGTAATCATTTAATGCACTGCCCAGTCGACGCGCACCTGTGACGTCACAGTGCGGGAACCGAGCGACCGACGATCTCAATGTTATTCCATCTTGCTGGACACTACTTACGCAGGGTGATACTACTTTTTTATGATTATTTTTTTAACATCTGCTGTTACTTGTACATTCGGACATGACTGGCCTAGGCTACTTCTTACGTATATTTTAAGCAACTTAAATTTTTCCTAGAATCCAGCCTGGTAATTAAGTTGTGTGATAATGAAATTGTCATATTTCGTTTGGGTAAATGTCTCGTCAGGTATATTTTAATATGGAGAATAAGTTATCCTCTATACATAATGTTTTGCATGTTAGGCACTAATTACCGAGATATATGGGCCACGCAGTCTTTGTAAAGTTTTACTAATTTAAATTTTCATGATAACGAATTTAGGTAAACTAATCAAAATCTCACACAGATTTGTTTTTACATAGAATTTGCCATTATATAATTGCACTAACCAGTAGTATAAATTGAATAAGGTACCTTTCTAATGTAGCCTATTGCTTTTACCTGCTGCTTAAGAGTAGACCAGGTAAATAAAATGACTATAAAACTACAGAAGTAGGATCTATAGTATCCAGTTAGCATTTGTCTTAATTGCATTGTGTAACATTTATGAAGAAATACTTTGAAGGCAAGGTTTGGTAGTGATTATGAATTAATATTTCAATGTAGTTGAATTAATTGTGCCCCATGGACATACTTATTAATAGGTCAGCCTGTTTTACGTTGTGTGTGGTGCCCATATAGAGATTAAAGATAGTTTCTAATGAACACTTGTTCCTCATATTACTAGTATATGTTATTATTATTCAGAAGATAAACCCTATTCATTTGGAACAAACCCACTGGGGCTGTTGAATATATATATATATATATATATATATATATATATATATATATATATATATATATATATATATATATATATATGGGGTTCATTCGAAATTAATAACAAAAGGTACTGGGAATTACAGAAAGAGGAGACAGGAATACAGATAAATTAATAAAGTAAAAATGTAGGTAATTCACTTAAAATATAAGTAGAATCGTTACGTATTAGGGTAGTAATTCATTACATATTTGGTTGGACTTTAGAAGTTCCTATTGCACAACTTCCTCATGGAGTCTGTTCCACAGTCCAATGGTGAGGACTTCTAGAACTACTGCATATTGGTGCTGCTGTTCAGGAAGTCTGGTTACTCTCTGCAGTAAACGGGGATCAGGTATCAATTGTGGATTTGAAAGATCTGTTAAAATACAACTTTTGAAAAATTGACAAACAAGAGACCACGAACCCCTTTATCTAAAAAAGATAAATCTGGCATAAGTGGACATCCACACCAGGGAACAGTATTTTAGTAAAGGAAAGACAAAAGGACCTAAAACAGGTTGCTTTGATGGACATTTTGGCAGTGTAGGTCAGTGTTTGTGTCACATTACCTCAAAGAGGTAGAAGTAGTGTTCGAGAATTGTTGCACCTACTGTAGGTCCTTTGTTGGTGTAGGGTATTGAGTTTTTGGTACCCTGAGTACCCACCAGTCCTGTAGTGTCGTCGTTGGTTTATGGTTTTTAATGTGGGCAGATCCAGAGTCAAAATATACAGGGTCTGCTCACGAGGCGGTACTAAAACCTATCCCCGCCCCTTGTGTAACGTCATCAGTTACAAAAGGACCATATCTTTATTAAACTATATTTACGATAACATTTTCATATAACTATTTTTGCGATGGCGTTTTTTATCTAAATTTTCCTTTTATTGCATGTTGCCGTATACTACGTGAAAGTACAAAGAATGCTCTTTCAAATGATATATAGCACATTACAATTACGATTACTTTCAAACCCACAAGCGCGCACAGAAAAAATTATCTATGCACACAAAAATGTGCAATTACTTCATCCGTCAACCTACATACATTCACGTTTCGTAGCGTAGCTGACTAAGGGATGGTGATAGAAAGAAACTGAAAAATGGATTAGAAAGCTAATAAAATTTACTATATAATGCATAAATGAAATTGGTAGGTGTTCTCTGAAATTTTCGATGAATGCTAGGTCAAAGACGGACCAAAATTTTTAAATTTTATGTAAATATTTACCACATTTTTCTTACATAATTTTTCATCTTATTGTGTTTTGGCATATACCATGTAAAAGTACAAAGAATGCCCTTTCAATTGGAATATGACACATTACAATTAAGATTATTTTCAAACCCATAATTGCGCACAGAAAATATTAACTACGCACGCAAAAATTATAAAAAAAATTAAGCGTTCGTGGGAGATCTGAAATCTAGCCCCGCCCCTTGTGAAACGTCATCAGATACATCCAGCCAGACTGACGAATAACTTTTTGTACTTTTTTCGAAAATATTATAATCGTTTGAGGCATGCATAATTAATGCCTTTATGTATACAGTTTGTGTTATGTGTAAACTTATGTGTTCGGAAGTATATTTATGTGATATGAAGTGCTAATGAGAAATTTGCCGGAAATGTGTTCCCTGTATCATTTTCTTCATCAATTATTCCTTTGATACCTTTTATCGTATATGATGTAATTCTTATACTTTTGATATTTTCTTTTTTGTGGCCAAGTCGTGCAAATGCAACTGCCATTTTTTACATTGCCTTTATCCACATTTTCTTTGTATTTATTGCTTAACAATAAGTATATTCACAATAAGATTTGGAAAATATAATTAATCTATCATTCTAACCTTTATCATAAAAAAAAGTTGCTTTTCCAAGTGAGGTATGAACACATTAACAGAACTAAATACATTTCTTAAGAATTATTTAAAATCTTGATAATATTACTACCTGAGAGAGAGAGAGAGAGAGAGAGAGTTGAAAGAAATGAACTTGAAGAGAATACAGCAAACCAGTATATAGGTAAGTAAATAAATAAGTAAAGAATAAACATATGAAGAAAGCTGGAGTAGCTATGTGTGTTCAAACTGGTATATTTTGTGCAATAAAACAAGGTTTGGTGACTAAATGAGAGAATGGGTATTAAAAAAATCAAACATGTGACCTCTACAGATTTTATCATCAAGATTTTATGAAAAACACCACACGATATGGATAAATATAAAAACTAAGGGTTCTTTAAGTAATTCAGTGGAGAAGCACAGGAGTGTTACTCTTGTGACGTCACAGTATTAGCTCTGCCCCCACTACCGAGTTGAGCAGACCTTATATACTTTGAATGGTTATTAAAAAACATTAAGCATGTTTACAGGTTTTATCAGATTTTATAAAAAAGAAAAACCATGCGATATGGATTAAATGTATAAAAACTAAAGCTTCTTTAAGTAATTCAATGGAGAAGTACGGGTAGTGTTACTCTTCTGACATCCCAGTATTAGCTCCGCCCCCACTGCCGAGTTGAGCAGACCCTATTACTTTGACTCTGGGTAGATCTATATTACTATTCCGCGGCGCTGTAGACTATGGCAGTTGCGGTTTTTATATGCAGTTTTACCTCCTAAACAAGAATTTTAAGTAATATTTATTTGGACGACTGTAATTAACCACCAGGGGCCAGTACTAAACACGGCAAAATACATTGGACTCGCCAATCCTTAGTGGATGTTGTATCAGCGGTTACGTTCCTTGCAGTCCTTGTGGAACTATTATTTAGAATTACCTTAATCTTCACTGGGTTGTGCAGTGTACTTCCGTGACTGCAAAGATCCCACTCAGTAGGGGCGATCCTTGGCTGAGCCGCCACGCCTTCTCCATGTTAAGGGAGTGACTACCAGAGGAAATTATCATCTGCAGCGCTCTCCTAACAGGTAAGGCAGCATGAGCATAGTCTCAAAACTTACAACTTTCTATTTTAAGTAATTTCCGTTAATAATGTCTTACCTTAGAACTATACTTTTTTTTTTTTTTTTATCTGTCCATCCGCCTGTGGTGTTTTTGTATGGTAACACTGCATCCCGGGTTTTAGATAGTTACATTCAGCTTACATTCAACGATTATAATAATATCATATTTCGAATATTAACGGTGTAATTCGCATACAGTAAATTATTAAAACACTTTTCAGTTGCAATTGTACACCCAGATATCCTTTTATTTACATAAAACTTACAAATAGCGTAACTATCTAAAGCCCGGGGGACGCAGTGTTACCATACAAAAAACACCACACAGGCGGATGGACAGATGGAAAAAAAACAGAGTATAGTCCATGATTCCCCCTCCTTCAATGTGGAATCAGCTAATTACTGTAAGTGCTTGTTAAGTCATATGTGTAAAAATGATATTTTTATAATAAAATGAAATTTTACACATACTTCCAAGTACTTATATAGTAATCAGATCCCTTTTCCCCCCCCCCCTTTCTTCCCCACAGAGGGACTTAATTGCTAAAACGAATGATGTAGTTCGTCAATTGGTATCGATTTTCCCTAAAAGTGGGCGGGTCCTGTCCACTTAAGGCCTCTACACACGGTCAATAAAATTGACAATAATGCCGAGATTGTCCATCATATTGACCGTATAGTTTTAAGATTGATGGGTAGTTCAATAGTTCCGACTTGACGGGGAAAGTATGCTGTCGTCTGTGGGTAATTTTGTCATTTCTACGGTCGTCGTCGTTTCGACATGTCTGAGGAGGTCGAGGAGGTGTCTACTCATAAAGGAAAATAAGCTGATCGAGCCTTTATACCCGATCGTATCAGAGTATATATATAAGGCCTTGCCCTCATTATGGAAGGTGAAGTCAAGTGACTATAACAACAGGGATAAAAAGAAGAAGGATATGAACTTACTATTAAAGAAATACAGGGAGAAGTTTCCCAAAGCCAAAATGGATGAGTAAGAAGAAAGTCAATGCACTGAGGACCAATTTCCTTAAAGAGCTAAAGAAGGTCGACATCGCCAAGTAGTCGGGAGCCGGAACAGAGGAAATTATGAAACAACATTGTGGTACTTTGATGAAATGCAGTTCCTCAGTGATCAAGAAACCCCCGCAGAGTCCCTTAACACCATGGATAGTGAGGATGATTGTCTTGAATCACAGGAAATTGAAAATGTGAGTAGCAATTTCGTATATATTTATTTCTCAAGATTTTAATATAAAAGTATAGCCCAATAATCAACAGATATTAAGAAAAACTATTTGAATGTTTTGTTCCAACATTTCTTGTTAAAGGTATTAGCAATACTTTTTAATACTAACAAAATAGATATGATATTTTTCCGTAATTTAACCTGTGTATGATTTAACTAATGCTTGCGACTTTGCCAAGGAATAGCACCTTCTTTATTGAAATAATCACATCATTGATCCCTATTCATTTTAGCCACCAATAAAGCTTCAGTTATACAACTATCTTCTGTATTTTGCAAACCTTCATTAATATTATCACTTGAATCAGAATCTTCCATATTTGTGTTCATCCAAAACATTTAATACATTCTTCTTTTTTGCCAAATAATTATGTAAATAACAACAGGCTAGCACAATTATTCTTGCTTTTGAAATACTTCAAATTGAGATGTCAAAATGCCAAATACATTTTCTATTACTCGTCTTGCACGACTCAATCTATAGTTGAAAACTTGTTGTTGCTCATCTAATTCAGACTGTGAATAGGGCTTCATTAAGTTCTCTGACATCGGATAAGCATTATCTGCCACAAATGTGAACGGCAGTTCTTTATCACTGTTTGTCAAGCACCGAGGTTTAGGGATGTGTAGATGGCCTTCACTGAACGTCCTTCCAAACTCAGACACTGCGAACACACCACCGTCAGATACTCTGCCATTGACACCAACATCAACCATCAATAACTCAGTTTGCATTTGCAATTGCCATCATGACAATGCTGAAAGTCTTCTTATAATTAAGTAAAACGAACCAGAATTCGCAGGTTTCTTGATCTCCACATGTTTTGAATCTATGGCCCTAAGGCAGTTAGGAAAATTCCATCTTTCATAGAATTCATTGGCTATTACTTCCCACTCATGCGGAGATTTTGGTAGCTGAGACACAGAGAAATATATTATGATAGTTTATAACTCCATAATACACGTTAAATTTTGCTATTGATTTTATTTATATAAATACAAATTGTGTGGAGGTACGTAAATATACACAGTTGGCATAAGCTGTTGTCATGTATAAATATCTCTAATGATGATATTCTTGACTCACTGTATTTTACCATCCTGCATATGTATACAGTTTCCGTACTGATGTGTCGTCAATTGTCCTGACTTAAACATTCGGAGGCTACCATACATTTTAGGACAATTAACTCAGACTAGCCTATACATAACAATTCAAACCATAGGTACCTCATAGGCCTAGGCTACTATACTTCTTGGCCTGTCCTTAGTTGGAACAGGTACTTGACGTCGGAGACGGTCGAATCTTCATTTTTGTAATAAGGGTTGAGGGAAAGGCTGGCTCCCGTTTTTTTTTTTTTTTTTTTTTTTTTTTTTTTTTTTTAATATTTCTTCTTAACAGTAGGTGGATATATTGTAAAAGCAGCTTATTCCTAGCTGTATTCCTTCAATACCAGTTAGAACCAACACCGATTCTTACATTGGACCCCTATACTGGTTCTTACCCCTATACTGGTTCCCATTTAATACAAAGTACAAACAGTTCATTTAGGATGGCATTCTTGGGCCAAAGAGCATGCAGTTGAACGTAGGCCTTTAGGCTATTGCTACTCATGCCTAACTTTACTGTTACACATCGCAGTTAGCCTGACTTCATATGCATAACATAGGTGGAATTTACTCTAGAAGTATCATTTTTATAAACATGGAATACTAATTCACATCTTAGCCTACAGATAGTTGATGGTACAATTGCAACAGCATGCAAACTCAACATGGTGCAACTTACGTAACAGTACCATTACAATTCTTGGCAATTGGCAGTTATATCAAAGTAAAAGTATAAAGAAACACTACCAAGTGTTATGGCAACATATACATTATAAACTACGACAAGTGCATACCTTTTACAAGGGAGAAATACGTCATTTCAAATTAATATAAGGGGAGATACATTAGTTTCCCCTCAGCATTGCCGTACTCGTCTCGAACAGAGCAATTTGAGCTTATGCAACTGCGCACTTGGTTACAGTTACATACTTAGGTTACGTACACTTGATCATAGACAATCTCAACTTCGAGTGGCTAACTTAACATCTTGATAAGATGAAAACCAATTCAGTTTTCCAGTCCACCAATTTCCATGGGTACTGTCATAAATGCTAAATGGGTGATTTCCATCATTATACCACTTTACTCCTACAGAAATTGGTTTTCACTTATCAAGGACAACCAATCCCTTAATTATAATATTAGGGTAGATCATAAATCTGACAACAACAATACAGGTCCTGCACACAGTAAATACTTCCTATCTCTCAACCAGCGATATAAGCTGAACTTCTAATCATTAAGGTCTGCTAACAGACGTACAGAGCAAGTTGTGGGACGCCACCCTTAAGGCGCGTTTCTACCTAACCATCCTAATAACTTTACCAAGTTAAACACTTATGTAAGAGTGATCTTAAATTCGGTTAAGATCTAGTCACTCCTCATTAGGGATATAACCACTTATGGTTATTTTTCTCACAAACAATCGCTTACACCAACATTCAGGCTCATTCACTCAACAACCATAAGCAGGAAAAACTTTCCTTTGAAGATAATATACATCTTAAAGCACCCTAATGACTAACTTACACGTCAGTCACGTAACTTGAGCAACTCAACCAGAGTTTGTAAAGCTTTTGGACGGGTAGCTCTTCATGCAAAACTCAACTAAGTTCAAACAAAACTCAATGAGTATAAGTTCAGTACACAAAACGAGTAGTGTCATCATCAGATCCATAATCTATGAACCTAACATATACATACTAGAATATATACTTGGAAATGTACATAATGGTTATATATATACGAACTCTTCTAAAGCATGCAAATACAAAACATTCTTCATAGAAAATACAAAAATACAGTACAAAAATTACAATGATCTCACAGTTCTTCTATCAACCTAGAGGGAGGAACAATATTATTAGCACCTCTGGTTTGTACTCTTTCATTCACTACATCAGGAGTGATATCATCCATTTCCTGCATTTGTACTAACCACTGTTCTTGTACTATAAAGGGTTTCACTTTGTCAGCAGCACGTTCAATTATGGTTTGGTCAAACATGTTTCTCAACTCATATTTAGCACCATCTCTAAACACTTTGGTTACTACATATGGACCGCACCATCTGGGGTTTAGTTTCTTACTAGTGCTAGGAATCACATTTTCATTTTTAACCCAAACAAGCGAGTTTTCATCCACTCTCATTTTTCCTCTTTTGGTTAGCTATTGCACGATACTTACTGGCCATCTCTCTATTGAGTTTTCTGAATTATTTCATGAACCTTTGCAATGGCAGTGTCTTCTACATCATCCGTAATTGTGGGCAACACACTAGTCACTTGTCTAGGGGCTCTACGAGAGAAAAATACATAGTGAGGTTGTTCATGTTCACCCAGAGTGGTATGTACAGCAGAATTGAGCACACGCTGTGTTTCACCTAAGTATTTAGGCCACTGATAAGGATGTCCTTTACACATCACATTTAGTACTGTTTTCATAGTTCTATGCATTCTCTCACTTAAACTGTTTCCTTGTGGATGATATAGGGGTAATATAACCAGCATTTATCTTATGTTCCTGGCATAATTGTCTAAATTGGTTTGAGGTGAATTCAGCACCATTGTCAAGAATGACTGTCAAAGGTACACCAAAGTCATTCAAATAGACTAAGAAGTTTTTGCTTACTTCTAGACTTACTTCGCAAAGGATAGAACTTGACATATCGGCTGTAATGATCAATAACAGTCAAAACATATCTATAACCATTTGCACCAGATAGCATATCAGTTAAATCAAGACTGATTCGCTCTAAAGGCTTAGTTACAGGAGGCAATTCTTGGAACTGTTGTTGTAAAGAACTACTGGCTTTATGTTTTTGACACATAACACATTCACTTACATATTTAGTAACATTCACTTATATATTTAGTAACATCTGTACGCAATGAAGGCCAATAGAACAAGTTTTCAATAGCATCAATTGTTTTGCGTATACCTAGGTGACGTGACATTGATTCATGACCTAACTTCAAAGCTGCCTTTGTTAAGTCCTTAGGAACTACTAATTTCAATTGAATTGAGTTATCAACTTTATCTGCACTGAGATGCAACAATCCTTCATACAACATGAACTGATTAATCAAAGCTCTAGGAAACACTTTGTGTGGTAATTTACCACCTTCTAGGAAAGTTATTAGTTCCGCCCACCTTGGTTCCTCTAACTGCTTTTCTTTGAACTCATCTTTGTTCAGACCAAGATAATTGTCCCTACTCTGATGAAAGACTGCTCTGACTGGTCTACTTAGTTGATCTGCCACCGGGTTATCTTTACCTGGCCTATATTCTACCTTGAAACGGTAATCCTGCATCTCAATTACCCATCTGCTCATTCTAGGTGACTTTGTTTTTCTCTTGAACACTGAAACTAGAGGCTGATGATCTGTGTGAATGGTAAATGGAACACCCCAAAGAAAATGACGGAACCTACGACAAGCTAAGACAATAGCAAGTGCTTCCCTGTCAGTGGTACTGTACCGTTGTTCAACTGGCTTCAGCTTCTTAGAGAAATATCCAATTTACCTGACCATCTTGTCTCTGCATCAAAATAGCACCTACATAATCTAAACTAGCATCAGTGAATAATTCAAAGGGCTTAGTCATCTGAGCCTTTACTAGCACTGGAGAAGTGATTAATGCTTGTTTCATCTGTTCAAAGCTGGACTGACAATCTTTGGTCCACAAAAAGGGTTCTTTCTCTTTTAAGAGATTAGTTAAGGGAACAGCAATTTTAGCATAATGCAGTATGGTAAATACATGAGTCATAAGAATATCATCATTAGAGATATTTATACATGACACTATAATTATTATTATCATCAGCAAGGCGGCAATTCCCAACTGGTAGAGTAAAATGCTATAAAACCGAGGATACCAGCAGGGAATCCAGTCCCAAGAAGAAATACGGGAGAGAGAGAGAGAGAGAAGGGTAAACAAATGAAAAAGTCTGCGGGTACAAAGAGCCTCCCCACTTTTTCTGGAAACCTTAAGAAATATGGGGGAAAATACCTACTATTCATCCGCAAACATAATAAAATTGAACATAAGCTACACAGTTTCTATATATATGATATTAGCGGACTATATATATATATATATATATATATATATATATATATATTAAATATATATATATATATATATATATATATAAGATATATACGTGTAATATATATATATATATGTATATATATATATATATATATATATATATATATATATATATACGTATATATATATATATATATATATATATAGAGCACATATATATTAATTTTTTCCATTACAGGCGGCCTGTTCTGCTCCTGGTCCGTTTGGTAAAAAGAGAAAGACTGGATGAGAGACAGGAACTGGTGTCTCTTGCTTGCAAACGCCTTCGAGAGAGTGACGAGCATGAAAAGTTGCATCTGCTTGGGCCTGTGAATTAAGGAATATTGACCCTATGCAGGCTGTGTACGCAAAGAAAGCTATCAATGATATACTTTTCGAAGCTCGACTGGGTACACTGCAGCGAAATTCAGTTATTAATGGACCGTCACTTGAGACCAACAGTAAAGCTAAAGCTATTATTGTTTCCAACTCTGCCCCTGATAATAACCAATACCATTACTTTCCTGTAATTAATGTGGCTCCAAATGTCCAAGCACAATCCGAGTCAAATGTCATTTCAACCCTAGCATTACTTAATACTATATTACTGGACAAAAACGTTGTTTTTATTCACCTTTATATGTCCTTTCAGATGCTTGATTAAAGTTTTGCAAGTGTCTATGATGATTTGGCCAACGGACTGTGGAGATATAGCAAAATCAAATTTCAGGTGTTCAAAACAAATTCCAGTGATAAGATAACGTAAGGTCACAGATAAACGCTGACTAACTGGGATGGTATCTCCCTTATTTGTGTTGAGTTTCTTTATTAATGGTGTCGCCATGCCCAATAATTCATCAAAGATATCACTGTCCATCCTCATTATAATTTTTAAATCACTTGCGCACTGAATTTAAGTTCGTTGCGTAAATTGTTTTCCTGGCTAAATAAGTTCCTTTGTTTATACCAGAGGTGGGGAACCTTTTTTGTGCATGAAGGCCATCTTACAATTCATCATCCCTCATAAAGGCCGCATAGAAATTTTTTAGTTATTTTATCGCTTAAGTAATTTACTAGTAATCTAATAAAAAAAGATAGGTCTATAGAAAACGAAAGTATAATATTTTCAAATATCTTTATTTAAGTATGTACTTTTATTTATACAAGTAATATGTAAATGAATAATATCGAAAACATAGAATTTTCAAATATTTCATTTAAGTAAGAAGTTTTCAAAGTAAATGAATAATGAAAAAGAAACCCACAAATTCAATTTGTAACTTGTTTACTTGTAAGTATTTTACATTTAGAGTTTTACTCCACACTCGAGTACTTTCAGGCCCTTCTGTGGCCCATTCTCAAGAGATGTTTGGGATGTTAGCCTGGGTCAAGGCCCAGCAGTCTTCTGGAACTTCTTCTCGTTGTGCTGTCATTTATGCGATGGCTGTTCTGGTTTTCTTGAGAGTTGCCAATCCCCTCTTGTCGCTCTGATATCCTGAGCTGATGGTCAATGGGATTCACCCTTGTGGTAAGGTGGTCACCTTACCACAAGGGTGAATCCCATTGACCATCAGCTCAGGATATCAGAGCGACAAGAGGGGATTGGCAACTCTCAAGAAAACCAGAACAGCCATCGCATAAATGACAGCACAACGAGAAGTTCCAGAAGACTGCTGGGCCTTGACCCAGGCTAACATCCCAAACATCTCTTGAGAATGGGCCACAGAAGGGCCTGAAAGTACTCGAGTGTGGAGTAAAACTAAATGTAAATACTTACAAGTAAACAAGTTACAAATTGAATTTGTGGGTTTCTTTTTCAATCTTTAGAAGAAAACTGAAAGAAGTTTTTGTTTGGTAAATTAATAATATCGAAAGCATGACATTTCAAATTATTTCAAATAAGAAAGGTTTTTTTGTATTCAAGGAACAAGTAAAGGAATAATATAAAATGATATCATATAAGCATCGAGAATGTAAAATTTTTCAAATATTCAATAAACAGTTAGCAAGCATGTACATTTTTTATACATATTAATGACTTCTTTGGGTTTGCTTCTTTTGAGAAAGCATTTTGATATCAGGCTCTAGCATAGTGGTTCTTAGTCTCAATTGGTCCTCCAAATGCTTGTCTGTCAACTGAGTTCTCAGTGAATTGTTGATTTGCGCCAAGTACGAAAATGTGGATTCACAACAGTATGTTGAAGAAAAACAAGAAATCAGTCGTCGTGCATGTTCACGAAGACGAGGATATTCAATCGAGTTTTTCCAAATTTCGACGGGATTTTCTCTCTTGTCAAACAGAGACTTCAGGATATTATCCTCAGACATTTCAATAAGCTCCATTTATAACTCTTCAGGAGCCTCTGATAAATCAACCAAGTGAGGTTGAAAAGCAAGTTTCAGTGTGATGCTATGCTTTTCAAAATCATTGAATCTTTTATTGTATTCTTTTATCAGTATATCTAAAACAGACTCATATTCTTTAAAATGTCCATAGATATCCTCAGTTTCACTCATTACTTTCGTAAGCTGGGGAAAGTGTTCTGAAGTTTTGATTGAGCCAAAAGGGACTTGAAATGCAAGTTTCTTTCTATGAATGCAATGAATTTTTTTCCACATATCATTATACTACATTTATTTTTGCCTTGCAGTGAAATGTTTACTCATTTTGTTTTGACATCACATCACATAAAAGGCAACATCTCTGTAAAAATTTGAAAAAGTCAATAATTTGCC
>NC_061089.1:14982517-15011683 GCF_015104395.2 Macrobrachium nipponense
GGCAAATTATTGACTTTTTCAAATTTTTACAGAGATGTTGCCTTTTTATGTGATGTGATGTCAAAACAAAATGAGTTAAACATTTCACTGCAAGGCAAAAATAAATGTAGTATATATGATATGTGGAAAAAAATTCAGGCATTTAGAAAGAAACTTGCATTTCAAGTCCCTTTTGGCTCAATCAAAACTTTCAGAACACTTTCCCCAGCTTACGAAAGTAATGAGTGAAACTGAGGATATCTATGGACATTTTAAAGAATATGAGTCTGTTTTAGATATACTGATAAAAGAATACAATAAAAGATTCAATGATTTTGAAAAGCATAGCATCACACTGAAACTTGCTTTTCAACCTTACTTGGTTGATTTATCAGAGGCTCCTGAAGAGTTATAAATGGAGCTTATTGAAATGTCTGAGGATAATATCCTGAAGTCTCTGTTTGACAAGAGAGAAAATCCCGTCGAAATTTGGAAAAACGCGATTGAATATCCCCGTCTTCGTGAACATGCACGACGACGGATTTCCTGTTTTTCTTCAACATACTGTTGTGAATCCACTTTTTCGTACTTGGCGCAAATAAAGAATTCACTGAGAACTCAGTTGACAGACAAGCATTTGGAGGACCAATTGAGACTAAGAACCACTATGCTAGAGCCTGATATCAAAATGCTTTCTCAAAAGAAGCAAACCCAAAGAAGTCATTAATATGTATAAAAAATGTACATGCTTGCTAACTGTTTATTGAATATTTGAAACATTTTACATTCTCGATGCTTATATGATATCATTTTATATTATTCCTTTACTTGTTCCTTGAATACAAAAAACTTTTCTTATTTGAAATAATTTGAAATGTCATGCTTTCGATATTATTCATTTACTTATTACTTTGAAAACTTCTTACTTAAATGAAATAATTGAAAATTCTGTTTTCGATATTATTCATTTACATATTACTTGTATAAAAAAGTACATACTTAAATAAAGATATTTGAAAATATTATACTTTCGTTTTCTATAGACCTATCTTTTTTATTAGATTACTAATAAATTACTTAAGCGATAAAATAACTAAAAAATTTCTATGCGGCCTTTATGAGGGATGATGAATTGTAAGATGGCCTTCATGCACAAAAAGGTTCCCCACCCCTGGTATAAACAAAGGAACTTATTTAGCCAGGAAAATTTACGCAACGAATTTAAATTCAGTGCGCCAAGTGATTTTAAAAATTATATGAGGATGGACAGTGATATCTTTGATGAATTATTGGGCATGGCGACACCATTAATAATGAAACTCAACACAAATAAGGGAGATAGTCAGCGTTTATCTGTGACCATACGTTATCTTATCACTGGAATTTGTTTTGAACACCTGAAATTTGATTTTGCTATATCTCCACAGTCCATTGGCCAAATCATCATAGATACTTGCAAAACTTTAATCAAGCATCTGAAAGGACATATAAAGGTGAATAAAAACAGCGTTTTTGTCCAGTAATATAGTATTAAGTAATGCTAGGGTTGAAATGATGAAATGACATTTGACTCGGATTGTGCTTGGACCTTTGGAGCCACATTAATTACAGGAAGTAATGGTATTGGTTATTATCAGGGGCAGAGTTGGAACCAATAATAGCTTTAGCTTTACTGTTGGTCTCAAGTGACGGTCCATTATTAACTGAATTTCGCTGCAGTGTACCCAGTCGAGCTTCGAAAAGTATATCATTGATAGCTTTCTTTGCGTACACAGCCTGCATAGGGTCAATATTCCTTAATTCACAGGCCCAAGCAGATGCAACTTTTCATGATCGTCACTCTCTCAAAGCCGTTTGCAAGCAAGAGACACCAGTTCCTGTCTCTCATCCAGTCTTTCTCTTTTTACCAAACGGACCAGGAGCAGAACAGGCCGCCTGTAATGGAAAAAATTAATATATATATATATATATATATATATATATATATACGTATATATATATTATATATATATATATACGTATAATATATATATATATATATATATATACGTATAATATATATATATATATATATATATATATATATATTATATATATATATATATATATATATATATATATTATATAGATATATATATATATATATATATATATATATATATATATATATATACGTATATATATATATATATATATATATATATATATATATATATATATACGTATATATATATATATATATATATATATATATATATATATATATATATATATATATATATATATATATATATATATATATATATATAGTCGCTAATATCATATATATAGAAACTGTGTAGCTTATGTTCAATTTTATTATGTTTGCGGATGAATAGTAGGTATTTTCCCCCATATTTCTTAAGGTTTCCAGAAAAAGTGGGGAGGCTCTTTGTACCCGCAGACTTTTTCATTTGTTTACCCTTCTCTCTCTCTCTCTCTCTCCCGTATTTCTTCTTGGGACTGGATTCCCTGCTGGTATCCTCGGTTTTATAGCATTTTACTCTACCAGTTGGGAATTGCCGCCTTGCTGATGATAATAATAATTATAGTGTCATGTATAAATATCTCTAATGATGATATTCTTATGACTCATGTATTTACCATACTGCATTTTGCTAAAATTGCTGTTCCCTTTAACTAATCTCTTAAAAGAGAAAGAACCCTTTTTGTGGACCAAAGATTGTCAGTCCAGCTTTGAACAGATGAAACAAGCATTAATCACTTCTCCAGTGCTAGTAAAGGCTCAGATGACTAAGCCCTTTGAATTATTCACTGATGCTAGTTTAGATTATGTAGGTGCTGTTTTGATGCAGAGACAAGATGTACAGGTAAATTGGATATTTCTCTAAGAAGCTGAAGCCAGTTGAACAGCGGTACAGTACCACTGACAGGGAAGCACTTGCTATTGTCTTAGCTTGTCGTAGGTTCCGTCATTTTCTTTTCTTTGGGGTGTTTCATTTACCATTCACACAGATCATCAGCCTCTAGTTTCAGTGTTCAAGAGAAAAACAAAGTCACCTAGAATGAGCAGATGGGTAATTGAGATGCAGGATTACCGTTTCAAGGTAGAATATAGGCCAGGTAAAGATAACCCGGTGGCAGATCAACTAAGTAGACCAGTCAGAGTAGTCTTTCATCAGAGTAGGGACAATTATCTTGGTCTGAACAAAGATGAGTTCAAAGAAAAGCAGTTAGAGGAAACAAGGTGGGCGGAACTAATAACTTTCCTAGAAGGTGGTAAATTACCACGCAAAGGGTTTCCTAGAGCTTTGATTAATCCATTCATGTTATATGAAGGATTGTTGTATCTCAGTGCAGATAAAGTTGATAACTCAATTCAATTGAAATTAGTAGTTCCTAAGGACTTAACAAAGGCAGCTTTGAAGTTAGGTCATGAATCAATGTCACGTCACCTGGGTATACGCAAAACAATTGATGCTATTGAAAACTTGTTCTATTGGCCTTCATTGCGTACAGATGTTACTAAATATATAAGTGAATGTTACTAAATATGTAAGTGAATGTGTTATGTGTCAAAAACATAAAGCCAGTAGTTCTTTACAACAACAGTTCCAAGAATTGCCTCCTGTAACTAAGCCTTTAGAGCGAATCAGTCTTGATTTAACTGATATGCTATCTGGTGCAAATGGTTATAGATATGTTTTGACTGTTATTGATCATTACAGCCGATATGTCAAGTTCTATCCTTTGCGAAGTAAGTCTAGAATTAAGCAAAAACTTCTTATTCTATTTGAATGACTTTGGTGTACCTTTGACAGTCATTCTTGACAATGGTGCTGAATTCACCTCAAACCAATTTAGACAATTATGCCAGGAACAAAGATAAATGCTGGTTACATTACCCCATATCATCCACAAGGAAACAGTTTAAGTGAGAGAATGCATAGAACTATGAAAACAGTACTAAATGTGATGTGTAAAGGACATCCTTATCAGTGGCCTAAATACTTAGGTGAAACACATCGTGTGCTCAATTCTGCTGTACATACCACTCTGGGTGAACATGAACAACCTCACTATGTATTTTTCTCTCGTAGAGCCCCTAGACAAGTGACTAGTGTGTTGCCCACAATTACGGATGATGTAGAAGACACTGCCATTGCAAAGGTTCATGAAATAATTCAGAAAACTCAATAGAGATGGCCAGTAAGTATCGTGCAATAGCTAACCAAAAGAGGAAAAATGAGAGCGGATGAAAACTCGCTTGTTTGGGTTAAAAATGAAAATGTGATTCCTAGCACTAGTAAGAAACTAAACCCCAGATGGTGCGGTCCATATGTAGTAACCAAAGTGTTTAGGGATGGTGCTAAATATGAGTTGAGAAACATGTTTGACCAAACCATAATTGAACGTGCTGCTGACAAAGTGAAACCCTTTATAGTACAAGAACAGTGGTTAGTAAAAATGCAGGAAATGGATGATATCACTCCTGATGTAGTGAATGAAAGAGTACAAACCAGAGGTGCTAATAATATTGTTCCTCCCTCTAGGTTAATAGAAGAACTGTGAGATCATTGTAATTTTTGTACTGTATTTTTGTATTTTCTATGAAGAATGTTTTGTATTTGCATGCTTTAGAAGAGTTCATATATATATAACCATTATGTACATTTCCAAGTATATATTCTAGTATGTATATGTTAGGTTCATAGATTATGGATCTGATGATGACACTACCCGTTTTGTGTACTGAACTTATACTCATTGAGTTTTGTTTGAACTTAGTTGAGTTTTGTATGAAGAGCTACCCGTCCAAAAGCTTTACAAACTCTGGTTGAGTTGCTCAAGTTACGTGACTGACGTGTAAGTTAGTCATTAGGGTGCTTTTAGAGGTATATTATCTTCAAAGGAAAGTTTTTCCTGCTTATGGTTGTTGAGTGAATGAGCCTGAATGTTGGTGTAAGCGATTGTTTGTGAGAAAAATAACCATAAAGTGCGGTTATATCCCTAATGAGGAGTGACTAGATCTTAACCGAATTTAAGATCACTCTTACATAAGTGTTTAACTTGGTAAAGTTATTAGGATGGTTAGGTAGAAACGCGCCTTAAGGGTGGCGTCCCACAACTTGCTCTGTACGTCTGTTAGCAGACCTTAAGGATTAAAAGTTCAGCTTATATCTCTGGTTGAGAGGTGGGCAGTTTATATCTCTGGTTGAGAGATAGGAAGTATTTACTGTGTGCAGGACCTGTATTGTTGTTGTCAGATTTATGATCTACCCTAATATTATAATTAAGGGATTGGTTGTCCTTGATAAGTGAAAACCAATTTCTGTAGGAGTAAAGTGGTGTAATGATGGAAATCACTCATTTAGCATTTATGACAGTACCCATGGAAATTGGTGGACTGGAAAACTGAATTGGTTTTCATCTTATCAAGATGTTAAGTTAGCCACTCGAAGTTGAGATTGTCTATGATCGAGTGTACGTACCTAAGTATGTAACTGTAACCAAGTGCTCAGTTGCATAAGCTCAAATTGCTCTGTTCGAGACGAGTACGGCAATGCTGAGGGGAAACGAATGTATCTCCCCTTATATTAATTTGAAATGACGTATTTCTCCCTTGTAAAAGGTATGCACTTGTCGTAGTTTATAATGTATATGTTGCCATAACACTTGGTAGTGTTTCTTTATACTTTTACTTTGATATAACTGCCAATTGCCAAGAATTGTAATGGTACTGTTACGTAAGTTGCACCACGTTGAGTTTGCATGCTGTTGCAATTGTACCATCAACTATCTGTAGGCTAAGATGTGAATTAGTATTCCAGGTTTATAAAAATGATACTTCTAGAGTAAATTCCACCTATGTTATGCATATGAAGTCAGGCTAACTGCGATGTGTAACAGTAAAGTTAGGCATGAGTAGCATAGCCTAAAGGCCTAACGTTAACTGCATGCTCTTTGGCCCAAGAATGCCATCCTAAATGAACTGTTTGTACTTTGTATTACAGGGAACCAGTATAGGGGTAAGAACCAGTATAGGGGTCCAATGTAAGAATCGGTGTTGGTTCTAACTGGTATTGAAGGAATACAGCTAGGAATAAGCTGCTTTTACAATATATCCACCTACTGTTAAGAAGAAATATTAAAAAAAAAAAAAAAAAAAAAAAAAAAAAACCGGGAGCCAGCCTTTCCCTCAACCCTTATTACAAAAATGAAGATTCGACCGTCTCCGACGTCAAGTACCTGTTCCAGCTAAGGACAGGCCAAGAAGTATAGTAGCCTAGGCCTATGAGGTACCTATGGTTTGAATTGTTATGTATAGGCTAGTCTGAGTTAATTGTCCTAAAATGTATGGTAGCCTCCGAATGTTTAAGTCAGGACAATTGACGACACATCAGTACTGTATACATATGCAGTATGGTAAATACATGAGTCATAAGAATATCATCATTAGAGATATTTATACATGACAACAGCTTATGCCAACTGTGTATATTTACGTACCTCCACACAATTTGTATTTATATAAATAAAATCAATAGCAAAATTTAACGTGTATTATGGAGTTATAAACTATCAATAATATATTTCTCTGTGTCTCAGCTACCAAAATCTCCGCATGAGTGGGAAGTAATAGCCAATGAATTCTATGAAAGATGGAATTTTCCTAACTGCCTTAGGGCCATAGATTCAAAACATGTGGAGATCAAGAAACCTGCGAATTCTGGTTCGTTTTACTTTAATTATAAGAAGACTTTCAGCATTGTCATGATGGCAATTGCAAATGCAAACTGAGTTATTGATGGTTGATGTTGGTGTCAATGGCAGAGTATCTGACGGTGGTGTGTTCGCTGTGTCTGAGTTTGGAAGGACGTTCAGTGAAGGCCATCTACACATCCCTAAACCTCGGTGCTTGACAAACAGTGATAAAGAACTGCCGTTCACATTTGTGGCAGATAATGCTTATCCGATGTCAGAGAACTTAATGAAGCCCTATTCACAGTCTGAATTAGATGAGCAACAACAAGTTTTCAACTATAGATTGAGTCGTGCAAGACGAGTAATAGAAAATGTATTTGGCATTTTGACATCTCAATTTGAAGTATTTCAAAAGCAAGAATAATTGTGCTAGCCTGTTGTTATTTACATAATTATTTGGCAAAAAAGAAGAATGTAGAAAATGTTTTGGATGAACACAAATATGGAAGATTCTGATTCAAGTAATAATATTAATGAAGGTTTGCAAAATACAGAAGATAGTTGTATAACTGAAGCTTTATTGGTGGCTAAAATGAATAGGGATCAATGCTGTGATTATTTCAATAAAGAAGGTGCTATTCCTTGGCAAAGTCGCAAGCATTAGTTAAATCATACATAGGTTAAATTACGGAAAAATATCAGATCTATTTTGTTAGTATTAAAAAGTATTGCTAATACCTTTAACAAGAATGTTGGAACAAAACATTCAAATAGTTTTTCTTAATATCTGTTGATTATTGGGCTATACTTTTATATTAAAATCTTGAGAAATAAATATATATGAAATTGCTACTCACATTTTCAATTTCCTGTGATTCAAGACAATCATCCTCACTATCCATGGTGTTAAGGGACTCTGCGGGGTTTCTTGATCACTGAGGAACTGCATTTCATCAAAGTACCACAATGTTTCATAATTTCCTCTGTTCCGGCTCCCGACTACTTGGCGATGTCGACCTTCTTTAGCTCTTTAAGGAAATTGGTCCTCAGTGCATTGACTTTCTTCTTACATCATCCATTTTGGCTTTGGGAAACTTCTCCCTGTATTTCTTTAATAGAAGTTCATAATCCTTCTTCTTTTTATCCCTGTTGTTATAGTCACTTGACTTCACCTTCCATAATGAGGGCAAGGCCTTATATACTCTGATACGATCGGGGTATAAAGGCTCGATCAGTTTATTTTCCTTTATGAGTAGACACCTCCTCGACCTCCTCAGACATGTCGAAACGACGACGACCGTAGAAATGACAAAATTGATCAATACTACCCACAGACGACAGCAATCTTTCCCCGTCAAGTCGGAACTATTGAACTACCCATCAATCTTAAAACTATACGGTCAATATGATGGACAATCTCGGCATTATTGTCAATTTTATTGACCGTGTGTAGAGGCCTTAAGTGGACAGGACCCGCCCACTTTTAGGGAAAATCGATACCAATTGACGAACTACATCATTCGTTTTAGCAATTAAGTCCCTCTGTGGGGAGAAGAAAAGGGATCTGATTACTATATTAGTGCTTGGAAGTATGTGTAAAATTTCATTTTATTATAAAAATATCATTTTTACACATATGACTTAACAAGCACTTACAGTAATTAGCTGATTCCACATTGAAGGAGGGGGAATCATGGACTATACTCTGTTTTTTTCCATCTGTCCATCCGCCTGTGGTGTTTTTGTATGGTAACACTGCGTCCCGGGCTTTAGATAGTTACGCTATTTGTAAGTTTTATGTAAATAAAAGGATATCTGGGTGTACATTTGCAACTGAAAAGTGTTTTAATAATTTACTGTATGCGAATTACACCGTTAATATTCGAAATATGATATTATTATAATCGTTGAATGTAAGCTGAATGTAACTATCTAAAGCCCGGGATGCAGTGTTACCATACAAAAACACCACAGGCGGATGGACAGATGAAAAAAAAAGGAGTATAGTTCTAAGGTAAGACATTATTAACGGAAATTACTTAAAATAGAAAGTTGTAAGTTTTGAGACTATGCTCATGCTGCCTTACCTGTTAGGAGAGCGCTGCAGATGATAATTCCCTCTGGTAGTCACTCCCTTAACATGGAGAAGGCGTGGCGGCTCAGCCAAGGATCGCCCCTACTGAGTGGGATCTTTGCAGTCACGGAAGTACACTGCACAACCCAGTGAAGATTAAGGTAATTCTAAATAATAGTTCCACAAGGACTGCAAGGAACGTAACCGCTGATACAACATCCACTAAGGATTGGCGAGTCCAATGTATTTTGCCGTGTTTAGTACTGGCCCCTGGTGGTTAATTACAATCGTCCGAATAAATATTACTTAAAATTCTTGTTCAGGAGGTAAAACTGCATATAAAAACTGCAACTGCCATAGTCTACGGCGCCGCGGAATAGTAATATAGATCTACCCAGAGTCAAAGTAATAGGGTCTGCTCAACTCGGCAGTAGGGGCGGAGCTAATACTGGGATGTCAGAAGAGTAACACTACCCGTACTTTTCCATTGAATTACTTAAAGAAGCTTTAGTTTTTATACATTTAATCCATATCGCATGGTTTTTCTTTTTTATAAAATCTGATAAAACCTGTAAAGAGGTCACATGCTTAATGTTTTTTAATAACCATTCAAAGTATATAAGGTCTGCTCAACTCGGTAGTGGGGGCAGAGCTAATACTGTGATGTCACAAGAGTAACACTCCTGTGCTTCTCCACTGAATTACTTAAAGAACCCTTAGTTTTTATACATTTAATCCATATCGTGTGGTGTTTTTCATAAAATCTTGATGATAAAATCTGTAGAGGTCACATATTTGATTTTTTTAATACCCATTCTCTCATTTAGTCACCAAACCTTGTTTTATTGCACAAAATATACCCCCAGTTTGAACACATAGCTACTCAGCTTTCTTCATATGTTTATTCTTTACTTATTTATTTACTTACCTATATACTGGTTTGCTGTATTCTCTTCAAGTTCATTTCTTTCAACTCTCTCTCTCTCTCTCTCTCTCTCTCTCTCTCTCTCTCTCATCTCTCTCTCTCCTCTCTCTCTCTCTCTCTCGTCTCTCTTCTCATCTCTCTCTATCGGCTCTCTCTCTCTTCTCTCTCTCTCTCTCTCTCTCTCTCTCTCTCTCAGGTAGTAATATTATCAAGATTTTAAATAATTCTTAAGAAATGTATTTAGTTCTGTTAATGTGTTCATACCTCACTTGGAAAAGCAACTTTTTTTATGATAAAGGTTAGAATGATAGATTAATTATATTTTCCAAATCTTATTGTGAATATACTTATTGTTAAGCAATAATACAAAGAAAATGTGGATAAAGGCAATGTAAAAATGGCAGTTGCATTTGCACGACTTGGCCACAAAAAAGAAAATATCAAAAGTATAAGAATTACATCATATACGATAAAAGGTATCAAAGGAATAATTGATGAAGAAAATGATACAGGGAACACATTTCCGGCAAATTTCTCATTAGCACTTCATATCACATAAATATACTTCCGAACACATAACACAAACTGTATACATAAAGGTATTAATTATGCATGCCTCAAACGATTATAATATTTTCGAAAAAAGTACAAAAAGTTATTCGTCAGTCTGGCTGGATGTATCTGATGACGTTTCACAAGGGGCGGGGCTAGATTTCAGATCTCCCACGATCGCTTAATTTTTTTTTTTATAATTTTTGCGTGCTTAGATAATATTTTCTGTGCCCGATTATGGGTTTGAAAATAATCTTAATTGTAATGTGTCATATTCCAATTGAAAGGGCATTCTTTGTACTTTTACATGGTATATGCCAAAACGTAATAAAATGAAAAATTATGTAAGAAAAATGTGGTAAATATTTACATAAAATTTAAAAATTTTGGTCCGTCTTTGACCTAGCATTCATCGAAAATTTCTGAGAACACCTACCAATTTTATTTATGCATTATATAGTAAATTTTATTAGCTTTCTAATCCATTTTTCAGTTTCTTTCTATCATCATCCCTTAGTAGGCTACGCTACGAAACGTGAATGTATGTAGGTTGACGGATGAAGTAATTGCACATTTTTGTGTGCGTAGATAATTTTTTTTCTGTGCGCGCTTGTGGGTTTGAAAGTAATCGTAATTGTAATGTGCTATATATCATTTGAAAGAGCATTCTTTGTACTTTCACGTAGTATACGGCAACATGCAATAAAAGGAAAATTTAGATAAAAAACGCCATCGCAAAAATAGTTATATGAAAATGTTATCGTAAATATAGTTTAATAAAGATATGGTCCTTTTGTAACTGATGACGTTACACAAGGGGCGGGGATAGGTTTTAGTACCGCCTCGTGAGCAGACCCTGTATATTTTGACTCTGGATCTACCCACGTTAAAAACCATAAACCAACGACGACACTACAGGACTGGTGGGTACTCAGGGTCCACCAAAAACTCAATACCCTACACCAACAAAGGACCTACAGTAGGTGCACATTCCCTCGAACACTACTTCTACCTCTTTGAGGTAATGTGACCAAACCAAACACGAACTACACTGCCAAAATGTCCATCAAAGCAACCCGTTTTAGGTCCTTTTGTCTTTCCTTTACTAAAATACTGTTCCCTGGTGTGGATGTCCACTTATGCCAGATTATCTTTTTTAGATAAAGGGGTTCGTGGTCTCTTGTTTGTCAATTTTTCAAAAGTTGTATTTTAACAGATCTTTCAAATCCACAATTGATACCTGATCCCCGTTTACTGCAGAGAGTAACCAGATTTCCTGAACAGCAGCACCAATATGCAGTAGTTCTAGAAGTCCTCACCATTGGACTGTGGAACAGACTCCATGAGGAAGTTGTGCAATAGGAACTTCAAAAGTCCAACCAAATATGTAATGAATTACTACCC
Source organism: Macrobrachium nipponense (assembly GCF_015104395.2). Classification (NCBI taxonomy): domain Eukaryota; kingdom Metazoa; phylum Arthropoda; class Malacostraca; order Decapoda; family Palaemonidae; genus Macrobrachium; species Macrobrachium nipponense. Next base: position 14,994,157 of record NC_061089.1, read on the forward strand.
TAATACGTACGATTCTACTTATATTTTAATGAATTACCTACATTTTTACTTTATTAATTTATCTGTATTCCTGATCTCCTCTTTCTGTAATTCCCAGTACCTTTTGTTATTAATTTCGAATGAACCCCATATATATATATATATATATATATATATATATATATATATATATATATATATATATATATATATTATATATGTATATATATGATATATAGGATATATATATATATATATATATATATATATATATATATATATATTTTCAACATCCCCAGTGGGTTTGTTCCAAATGAATAGGGTTTATCTTCTGAATAATAATAACATATACTAGTAATATGAGGAACAAGTGTTCATTATAAACTATCTTTAATCTCTATATGGGCACCACACACAACGTAAAACAGGCTGACCTATTAATAAGTATGTCCATGGGGCACAATTAATTCAACTACATTGAAATATTAATTCATAATCACTACCAAACCTTGCCTTCAAAGTATTTCTTCATAATGTTACACAATTCAATTAGACAAATGCTAACTGGATACTATAGATCCTACTTCTGTAGTTTTTATAGTCATTTTATTTACCTGGTCTACTCTTAAGCAGCAGGTAAAAGCAATAGGCTACATTAGAAAGGTACCTTATTCAAGTTATACTACTGGTTAGTGCAATTATATAATGGCAAATTCTATGTAAAAACGGCAAATTCTATGTAAAAACAAATCTGTGTGAGATTTTGATTAGTTTACCTAAATTCGTTATCATGAAAATTTAAATTAGTAAAACTTTACAAAGACTGCGTGGCCCATATATCACGGTAATTAGTGCCTAACATGCAAAACATTATGTATAGAGGATAACTTATTCTCCATATTAAAATATACCTGACCGAGGACATTTACCCAAACAAAATATGACAATTTCATTATCACACAACTTAATTACCAGGCTGGATTCTAGGAAAAATTTAAGTTGCTTAAAATATACGTAAGAAGTAGCCTAGGCCAGTCATGTCCGAATGTACAAGTAACAGCAGATGTTAAAAAAATAATCATAAAAAAGTAGTATCACCCTGCGTAAGTGTGTCCAGCAAGATGGAATAACATAAGGTGAGATCGTCGGTCGCTCGGTTCCCGCACTGTGACGTCACAGGTGCGCGTCGACTGGGCAGTGCATTTAATGATTACGTATGTTTTGACAGTAATTTGTTGCTATGCTGTTCACATTTCCATACAGGAAAATACTCTCTCTCTATCACTTAAAACACAGTTATATCAAAATATCTAAGACCTTACCATACAGAATATAATCTTGTTGGAATACAAATAACGAAAGTAACGAGGGTGAATGAATATATATATAAAAAAAAACTTTCCAGACTTTTATTGAATTAGCGTATTGTTCTTTTATTTACTAAAAATTACTGAAGAATTTTTTTCGTTTTGTTTATACCTTTTTTAAGAAATTCTGACTTCCATTCAGCATTTAATATCCTCATCCTAAAATGTACTTTGCACCTAATAAAGAACTTCATTACTTCCTCTAGAGCATCAATGTTTAATTCCCTGGAAATATTAACTAATTTCGTAATCCCATCAACGCCTGGTTTCAACTGTTCCCCATGAAAAGATTTAAAAGAGTTATTCCATTTCCTTTCAATTACTGACAAATTGAGGACTGTGCCTAAACAACACTTTCCTCTTCACTTTGGAGATCCAGTCGTTGTTTAGGCCTTCAATTTCTGGGAATCCTAAGGAAGGATATTTATTTCTGTACTTATGAGCTATATAACCTCCCAGATAATTTAAGGCTTCAATTTCTATACCATTTTCAGACTCTACAAAATCCTCTTCCTCCAGCTCATTAGGTAGACCTTCCTGAGGAATTCTCATCAAGAGATAAGCAGAGATACATAATTCAGAGTCTAAGTCAACATGACTGGAGTCACTTTCTTCAGGGGTTTTGGAAACCCAAGACTTACCTGGTTCCATAACACTAGTATTGCTCATACATGGCATGTTATCATCATTGGGAGCAACATTATGACCGTGACTGCTTAAAATGTTGTTCTTACCTAACAAGAAATTCCTGAGTCTACACTTGAACTCAGCCTATACTCTGACCTCACGATATCTCTTAGTGGGGTTCTTAAGAAATAAAAGATCTAGGCCTAATTATTGTCTGCACAGGAAGACGGACGTACTCAGAAGTACATCACTACGCATAGGTCTAATCACCTGTTCGAACAACTTTACATTCATAAAATGAAAGTATAAAAGAAAAATAAATTGTATGGCCTTAATCAGATAGTTTCTTCATTCATTGCATAGGCTAGGCCTAATCTAATTTAGTACTTCATTTCAAGAATTTTAGTCCAGGCTACTTATCAACCGAAGATATGTCACTAAAAATTGCACTAATCAGATTGTAAACAAATTGTTCAACCATGCCTGACTTTACGTCCTTAAAAGGTAAATTTAAAGAGGGAACTGCGGTTTTCTTTAATCTGTGATAACTTCTCTGGTAAAGTTGTGGTAGCAGTTCATGTTGAAAATTTCTTTCGTAATCTTCTGTCCGGAAATGGACAGAACAAATCCTGGCATCCTTAACATTAATGTTATCACTTCTTTTTACATGCATTAATCCATGGACTTTGGACCTCGGGGACTTTAGGGAACCTGTGAAAACAAATCCCATACTGTCTGGAACTATTAGTGCACCCAAATATGGAATACACAACCATAATCGTGAACTGCAACAATGCAAGTTATGCAACTGACGGAGTGACAAGTGCATCGCCCAGTCGATGTGCTCCATTGACATCACTGAGAGAGGGAAATTAGCGATCGGATCCCTCGGTGAACACACCTTATGTTATTCCATCTTGGTGTCCAGCATGTCAATAACGAATAATGTTGCTTAGGTAGGCAGGCAATATCCTAGGCTAGCGGTGTCCATAAGTATATCAGTGTAGAATACCGGAATGTTGTAGCACCTCGTATTTAGTGTAGGGGGTCAGCTTGTATGAAGAGTAGGGGGTCGGCTTGTAGCCTATGTAGAATAGGGGGTCAGCCACACAGCCGTTTTCGTGCATTTCCTAGTGTTAATTGCCGTCATCTTTGTATCCCCCACCCAAAAACCCGTTTTTCAACAGGGTCCCCCTTACCATTTGTATGGACTTTTGCATAAAGTAGTATTCCTTTACTGCATGTTTGCGAAAATCACGCCAAAACATGTTTTTCACGAATTACCTTCATGTGTTTTTGGGCGGTATAGGGGGAAACACAGCGGTGGATCAGCCTTATTCACTCTATATTTAATTGGTGAAACAAGAATACAATTAGTATATCTTTAAGCCTACCATTCAAAAGATTGAAGGTTCATCAACATAATGTGACTTATTAATGCGCCATACGAACTAAAATAGACATGTGAGGTCTTCGTTAAATATGTTTCTGGGGGCAGTTTTTAAATCCAACATGGTGTCCACCAACTGAGATGCCGTTCCCAGCAAGGATCCAACATCTTTCCCAGCCTATATGTAACGTTTATTGATCTTCATAACGATTGCAGTTGTAATCAGCACAATAAAACAACATTTTGTCGCCTATATTAGTGAAAGTATGAAACCTCTTCTTCCCGAGGTCTTGGTTTGAACTGAAATTAATGTTTACCTTGTAAACGGTGGTTTTATCCTTATCGGTGGTTTTATCCTTACTACCATCACAACTGAAACTCCAGTTAATAATTATAAAGACTTAACCAACTTTGTAATGGCACTTTAGCATATATGCACTTTGCTCTTTTTTTAGTTTACTTCTTCCATGGTGACAAAAATGTGATCTCTGACGAACAGAAAGTTGGGAGCGAGGGTATTCCGAGTTTCCGACAGCGATCGGAGGAAGAGCACCGAGCAGCGTTGCCGATAGCTCTGCATACTAAAATCGGCATCTTATCGAAAACGGAATTCATTTTATGGCCCAGGGGTACTTTAAGAAAATAAACCAATCTTATGCAACACCTCATCGATTTATATTCATCATCATTCAACAAAAGTATATATTAGCTATGTATATACACAATTACAACCAAAACAACAATGATATATACATATTAAGTTTTATAGATAAATTTTATAAAACATAGAAATTACACACAAAATATAGGTAGATACGTAACCTACTCAGTTTTATAAATCAACTTTATAGAACATATAGGCTATATATATAAACAAAAAAAAATTATTTTTTTCTTCATATATCAGGGTATAAATATGTTTGAGAATATATTTTACTAATTCCAGATTTTATATCCTGTTTTATGCTAATTTTGAAGCCCCCCCCCCCCCACCATAATGAAGCCTAGCTCCTGGATTCACCAGTGATGGAATAGTAATAACGCCACTCGTAACTACATGGTTCATCAGTCATTTTAAAATAAAATGTAAATCACATGTCTTATCATCAAATTACAATTCTATGAATGGAAACAATATCAAATATCTTACAATTACTTTACAACCATGTAACTCATTAAATTCAATAACATTACAATTACAAAAGTTACAGCTATTTCAATCTTGCTAGTTTTATCTAGTTAGGTTTTTTTCTTGTAGTTTGAATTACATTCCTAATCATACATAATATACTAAGATATGATATCATGGGTATTTAACTGCTAACACTATTCGGTTTCGTGTTTTACAATTATAAAGGGTTCCTTACCGTCACTGAAGGGTTGAACGTTTTCAACGCTTATTAAGTGGAATCTCTAAAAGAATCATTTACACATATATTATTTAATAATAATGTAGTAATAATCATTTTCTACCCAAGCTTACATAAAAAGACATTAACTAATTAAAAAAAAAGTATTTAAATTTATTTTGAGACCGATAAAATCAATCCCCTCGAAGAATGCCGAGTTTTTCTCGGCATGAACAAGGAGGCCGATTTCTTCTCGGCATTGAAGGTCTGGTTCTCCGCCTGTAGAGTTTGTTTTTTCTCGGCAAATCGGGGAAAATTCGGCATTTCGGCAACGCTGGCACCGAGTTGGTTGACAGTTCTGAAAACTGGTCAACAAGAAGTTGCCAGATATACCAATAGCTGTGAGTAGTACTGAATACTTTCATTTACAATTCATATATTCTTTTGAAAAAAATGCCTCTAAAATATCATAAAATAATACTAATTTAAAATTAAGTCGCTGTTGACTTTCATTTAACACAGTTTACTAAGCAAAGATCGATTATTTATGCCGAAAACATTTTTCCCGAGTAACTGCTTTGATGCCTTCTATTCATTTGATGATAAGGTTAAAAACTGGCTGTTTTATATATACGTAAACGCAAAACAATTTCTTCACTATACTCAAATGTCGTCATACCGTTTACTAAACACATAAATAGTCCATACAAAGTTAATTACCAGCCACAGTGTTTGTATATGTAACAAATGCTAGTGTTTGAATTCTGTTTAAAAGATGGTTACCGAATAGAAACTCCCCGGGATACTCAGTAAAATAACTATAGTAATAAATTTTTAAAATTGACACTAAATTACATCTCTAGTTTTCATTTTGACGAAAAATTGGTTTATAAATATAACTTATAATAGAATTAATATTTATTCTCAAATTAAATAGTAACTTTGAAATTTAGTAAGAGTTTGACAAAAATAATTCTATGGCAGCAATTACTGTGGAAAAAGCGATGTTATGTTTTGGAATATCAAAAGGCCAATTTTATGGGAGGAAACACCCATATGGAAATAATTCCATGACGTAAGCTTCAATTTCTAATCACTATTAAGGATGATTATGGTGTATATGACAGGAATTTCCCGACAAGCAGATGCATTACATGAGAGGTTCCTCTTGATTTATGGATGCAATGAAAACGAAAAGCACTTTTTTATGTAGTTGGTAGTAGACAGAATTATTTAATGATAATAAAAAAAATTGCAGACAATAATTAATAATAGAAAATAAAACAAGTAATTGGATAGATGAACGAATAAAATAGATTAAGCAACAGAAAATTGAAGGAAAATATTAAAATTTCAGTGTAGGAGAAGGAAAGCAGTATTTTTAAAGGAAAAATCTGAGGTAAAATCCCCATATTTGAGGTTAGCTTTTAACTTTTGAGTAACTGGCAGCGAAATTTTACTGTCCTACCTTGGTAAAGAGTAGAAAAGAGAACATAACCGGTGTCTTGAATGTCTGCTTCACTACTGAGGATGATTATGGTCTATATGACAGGAATTTCCTGTGAGCCATTTTCCATGTAGTGTTGTTTCTGGGCAATTCGAAAGTTATTGATCTAGTAGGTCTTAGAATTCAGAAAGGGATTACCACCATGTTTGTTTACCTCCCAATAAATTCATTCTTACAGCAGACTACTTTTAGCAGTTATGCCTGAACACTGAACACCAGAAATGAGTTTGTTTGTTTGTATGGTGTTTTTACGTTGCATGGAACCAGTCGTTATTCAGCAAGGGGACCAACGGCTTTACATGACTTCCGAACCACGTTGAGAGTGAACTTCTATCACCAGAAATACACACCTCTCACTCCTCAGAGGAATGCCTGAGAATCGAACTCGCGGCCACTGAGGTGGCAGGCCAAGACCATACCAACCACACAACTGAAGTGAGTTTGTAAAGAAATCTTTTATGATGGTGATTGCAGTCCTTTGTTTCTATTTCAGTTGTAAAAAACCCATTGACTTTACAAAATTTACTCACCTAGGCTGAAAATGGGTCCAGTGTTCTATTTTGTTTTGACAAATAGTTACAATGCCTTACAAATAATTTTTCCCAAACCAGCATTATGCAAAAAAAATTCAACAACACATCTTTCATAAAGCTGTAGTAAATGAATGATGGCTGTGTATGCTCCCAGCTATACTTATTACAGGCAGTCCCCGGGCAGAAATTATTTCCAGGGTTATGACGCATGTTCCAGGGTTACGACGCATGTTCCAGGGTTACGACGCATGTCCCAGAGTTACGACGCCTACAAACGCTGATCTGGCAGATGAAATATGACACCAAAAATGCAAAATAATCAATATTTAGTGTTTTTTTTTTTTATGAAAAATGCAATAAGAATGCAGTTTACATAGTTTTGAATGCACCTAAAGCATTAAAAGTAAGGTTTTCTTAGGATTTATGACAATGTTCTGGCTTACGACGATTTTTGGCTTACGACGCGTCTCAAGAATGTAACCCCCTTCGTAACCCGGGGACTGCCTGTGCTTAACTGCATATGATGATGTGTCTTTTGGACAATTTGTAAGGGTTTTAATTTAGTGTAGCCCCATAAAATGGTTAATGAAAATGTACATTTAACTTCAGTTTTATTTATGGCAGCTGATATGACCAAAAATTTTGCTATTTTTTGACTGCTTGTTTTAAGAAGCATTGTCAACTTACGGTTCCTTCTAAATCCTTACAAAGTATACCTCTTTTCTGAGATATCTAGTCACAACATTTTTCTGAATCTGTGGCTAATTAACAAAGTCACAAGCGAAATATGAACAATGTTGAAGTTGAGGAAATCTATTAGAATTACATAAGGAATCTGAGCTCCTCAGAATTCAAAGCGCCAACAAGTATTTTGTAAATTAACATTTACTAATAACAATAATAAAAATATAATTGATTTGGAAAGGAAGGTCAGTCACAATCTTTTTTTACAGAATATATTATAACCTCTACGCAATTCATGTGTTAATAGTTTATTCAATTCCATAACAAGCTAAGAAACTCTATAATAAAATGTTCTAGACATCAGTTCTGTTTAATCATCAAGCACAGAATCTAGCCAGTCTTCTAAATCTTCCGCTTCAGTTTTATCTACCAATAAAACGGGTTTAGTCGAAGCTACTGGTGCATCTAGGTCTATCGTAGGTCCTTCTGGAACCTTTTCTTCTTTGGAGTGATTACCTAAATCAACATCTTTTAAAGCATTTGCAATAATACTATTGGCCTGAAAACCACCATCTGGTTTGGGAACACCAAAGTTCATGGGAATATTTGAAGTACTTGTCTTTGGCAAACCAAAATTAAATGAGGTTTGATTTTTGTCCTTTGGCATTTCATTTTGATTACTTTTTGGAACAGATGTAACTGGCTGAACTGAACTTGGATCATTCTGAGGAACTGATTGTTTTTCAATAGAAAGTTGCTTGGGTCGAACTGGTTTTTTGTCATTGGTGGGTGCTTCTGGGTTGCTTGGTTGCTTAACTGGGTTAACTTCTTTCACTGGAGTAGGTTCTTTAACTGAAGTAAGTTGTTTGTCTGGGGTAGGTTCCTTTACAACCACAGGTTCTTTCATTGGAGAGGGCTCTTTTACTGGACTAGGTTGTTTTACAGGACTTAATGACCTCACTTCTTCACTTGTCTTTTCAGGAGATGGATCTCGTACAAGGTCATCTAAATCCACATCTTCTGGTTCTGGTTCAAATGCACTAGAGAGAGAAAGAGCAACATCTACTGCATTCTTGTTAGTACTTTCCTGATTTACAGCAGATTCACTTGCTAGATTGAGTGGTTCATTTTCACTGAGTTTCAAACTTTGGAGAATTTTCTCATTAACATCCATGCAGTCGTTGTAATTATTACTGGGTTCATATAATTTCTTGTTATCTACTGCTAAATTTGTGTAGAATTCAATAACAGATTCTGAAATAAAACAATAAAATGATACTTTGAGACCACCAGCCTTTCATTCACTTATTCTTGTATACAACATGTTACATTATAAAAACAAACCTCATTTTAGGTACAATGCTTTGTCTTACCACTTCAATACCCAAAAGGTAAACCAGGTAAGAACTTACCAAGACCTTGCTCTTAGAGGACACAAAGGATGCCCCTAAATAATAATAATTAAATAATAAAATAATAAAATAATAATAATAATAATAAAATAATAATATAATAAAAATAATTGATGTTCAAAGTACGATAGACGGAAATAACATCTCTCCCATATGTAGGAAGTGCAATACGAAAAATGAAACCATAAACCACATAGCAAGTGAATGCCCGGCACTTGCACAGAACCAGTACAAAAAGAGGCATGATTCAGTGGCAAAAGCCCTCCACTGGAGCCGTGCAAGAAACATCAGCTACCTTGCAGTAATAAGTGGTACGAGCACCAACCTGAAGGAGTGATAGAAAACGATCAGGCAAAGATCCTCTGGGGACTATGGTATCAGAACGGATAGGGTGATACGTGCAAACAGACCAGACGTGACGTTGATTGACAAAGTCAAGAAGAAAGTATCACTCATTGATGTCGCAATACCATGGGACACCAGAGTTGAAGAGAAAGAGGAAAAAATGGATAAGTATCAAGATCTGAAAATAGAAATAAGAAGGGATATGGGATATGCCAGTGGAAATCGTACCCATAATCATAGGAGCACTAGGCACGATCCCACGATCCCTGAAAAGGAATCTAGAAAAACAAAACTAGGCTGAAGTAGCTCCAGGACTCATGCAGAAGAGTTGTGGATCCTAGAAACGGCACACATAGTAAGAAGAGTGTGACTCCTAAGGAGGCAGGATGCAACCCGGAACCCCACACTATAAATACCACCCAGTTGAATTGGAGGACTGTGATAGAGCAAAAAAAAAAAAAAAAAAAAAAAAAAAAAAAAAAAAAAAAAAATCATCATCATCTTACCACTTCGATAATCAAAAGGTAAACCAGGTAAGAACTTACCAAGACCTTCCTCTTAGAGGACACAAAGGATGCCCCTTAAAAAATAATAATAATCATCATCATCATCATCATTATTATTATTATTGTTATTATTATTATAACTGGTTGGCTGTCAAAACTGAAGGGGCTCTTACTATTAGCTGGGAGTGGAATGATTCATCTAGGAGTCTGCCTGACCACCAAAGGAGCTGACTGTCTCGCACCAGGCCATGGGAGTTCTGCTCATAGGGTGTGCTATCTGAAGTAGCAGATGGCTGAAGGGTTATCTCAACAGTCTGCCTTGCTGTTCTCCGAAAGCTGGTAGAGTGACCGGGTCTTTTGGGTCACATTCAGCAACAGTTTCCTTTAGCAGATGGTGAGGGCCTTCTTATATCAGAGGGGATGATTGATGTCTCCTTCCAAGATTTTTGTGTTCGTTACAGTGCTGCTACGGGGGAGGGGGGGAGGCTGCTGTGTTCCTCAATGCTGGTAAACTGCCATCCACCAATACCAATATGAAGGGGGCATTCTACCAGAACTACATGATGGGACACAGAAGTGCCCCCAACCAGCAGATTATAATGAAAACAAAAAGTCTGGACAGTGACATCTACCATCCATTGTTGCCTCCAACATAAGGCTCTCAACACCTGAAAGTGACTGATGAGAGCCTGGTTCTCCCTACCTCTCCCTACCACCATCAGAAGAACATTAAGGTGTGGCCCTCTAACAATCAGCGCTCAGCCAGACTCCCAGCCAATATCATTATCCTTACCATTATTATTATTATTATACCTGTTTTTATTAATAGTTTTATCACAAAAAGTGCAATTTATGATGAAAAAATTGATAAAAAAAAAAAAAAAAAATGAAGTTTATGTTAAAACAAAGTTTAATGTATACTTACCTGGCAGGTATATATATAGCTATATTCTCTGTTCCACCTGGCAGAAATTTTCAAAACTCGCGGCAAACGCTAGTAACCTATTGGTAGTTCAGGCAACCACCACCCCGTTACCGTGGCGCTAGCGCTAGGAAACCGTTCCCAATTGGGCCAGATTTTTCTCTGAACCCTGTCTCCTGAGGGGAGAGGGTGGGCATTAAATTATATTACCTGCCAGGTAAGTATACATTAAACTTTGTTTTAACATAAAAACTTCATTTTAATGTATGACACTTACCTGGCAGGTATATATATAGCTGATTGACACATTTGGAGGTGGGTCAAAGACAGCAACATTATTAGAGTATAAAAATATTATTAAATATTATTAAAACTCTAGGTTCCTTACCTGCTAAGGTAGCTGACTTCATAGGTCCTGCCTCTAAGCCTGCTTAAACCTTAGGAGCTCTCAACAAGGAAGTGTCCTGTATGTTGAAGAAGCTAAGACTGGAACTGACAACTGGACGTGACCAATGTGTTGACAGAACCGTACAGCCCTCTTATGCACGGCATTCAAGCTAGTAATAGATCATTTACCTGAACTACACACACACACCAAGATAATACTAACAAGACTGATAAAAGTACAGAACACTTTTCTCAGACGACCAAAAAACACAAACACCATCACCTAATAAAATCAACTAGCTTAAAAGAAGGTTATGGGGTAGTAACTCCTTTGCCCAATACTGTACCAGAGGACACGTATGGACCTAGCGTCTGACAATTATCAAAGGTTGTCTGAATATCCCTAAGATAATGAGACGCAAATATTGAATTAGTTCTCCAATATGTGGATTCAATAATTTCTTTGAGGGCTACTAAATTCTTTTAAAAGCTAATGAAGTCGCAACTGCCCTGACTTCATGAGCCTTCACTTTCAAAATAACCAAAGCTCTGCTCTTGACACAACATATGAGCTTCTCTATAATCAACTCTCTCATGAAGAAGGCTAGAGCGTTCTTCGTCATGGGTCTACTGGGGTCTTTACTGAAACCAAAGAGCATCAGATTTCCCTCTGATCTCTCTTGTTCTTTCCATATAAAAACGCAATGCTCTCACTGGGCAGAGAACTCTTTCTTGCTCATGACCCACTAACTCAGAAAGACCCAAAACTTCAAAGGATCTAGGCCAAGGATTAGCCGGATTCTCATTCTTGGCCAAGAAACCAAACCTTCCTGGAATGAACACACTGCGTTGCCATGTCTCCATCCCACCTTCTTCGATATGGCCTGAAGCTCACTAGCTCTTTTAGCGTTGCCAAGCGACTAAAAAGATAGTTTTCTTAGCAACATCTCTCAGAGAGGATTTCTCTAAGGCTCGAATTTGCAGAGGTAAATACTTCAAGACAACATCGAGGTTCCAAGCAGGTGGCCTGCATTGGGGTTGTTTCTTGGTACCAAATGACCTAATCAGATCTCTAAGGTCTAAGTTATTAGAGATGTCTAGATCTCTGTGTCTAAACACTGAGGTTAGCATACTTTTATAGCCTTTGATTGTCGAAACTGACAAACCCAAATCCTTCCTCAAGTATAGAAGGAAGTCTGCGATTTGGGTCACAGAGGTACTGGATGAAGACACTTTCCTGTTCTTACACCACTTCCGGAAATTCTCCCACTTCGACTGATATACTGTAATTGTGGAGGTTCTTCTGGCGCTAGCCACTGCACTGGCCACCTCTCTAGAATATCCCCTCGCTCTGACAAGACTTTCGATAGTCTGAACGCAGTCAGACCCAGAGCGAGGGTATTCTTGTGAAACCTGTCGAAGTGGGGTTGTCTGAGTAAATCTACTCTTAGAGGAAGAGTCCTTGGCGTATCTATTGTCCATTTCCAGTACCTCTGTGAACCAACTTTGGGCCGGCCAAAACGAGCTATTAAGGTCATCCTCGTTCCTTGGCTCTCCCTGAACTTCTTCATAACTTTTCCCCAGTACTTTGAATGGAGGAAAAAGCGTAAACATCTAAGTTTGTCCAATCCATCAGGAATGCGTCGACCGCCACTGCTTCCTGATCTGGAACCGGAGAGCAATAGGTTGGTAATCTTTTTGTTCTGGCTGTCGCAAACAGATCTACTACCGGACGGCCCCACAACTTCCACAGGCTCTGGCAAACCTCCATGTGCAAAGTCCACTCGTCAGGAGAAGTTGTTCTCTTCTGCTCAACAGGTCCGCACTCACATTTTTCTCCCCCTGATAAACCTGGTGAGCAGCACGACGCTTTCCTCTTCCGCCCAAAGCAGAACTTCCTTTGCCAGCTTGTAAAGGGGAAAAGAATGAGTCCCTCCTTGTTTGCGGATGTATGCCTGAGCCGTGGTGTTGTCCGAGTTGATCTACACTGTCTTGTCTCGAATCAACTCTCTGAAGTGCTTCAAGGCCAAGAAAATTGCCATCAGTTTCCTTCCTGTTTATGTGCCAACTTGTTTCTTCCTTGCTCCAAAGTCCAACACCTCTTGAGGGCCTAATGTCGCTCCCCAGCCCGCGTCCGACGCGTCGGAATACAAGATGAGGTCTGGGCTCTTCTGCTGAAGCGACATCCCTCTTGCTAACCTGCCTGGAGTTAGCCACCACTTTAATTCCTCCTTCACTTCAGCAGGAATTAGAAACTGGAAGGAATCCGGTTGCAATTTTCTTGGCCATGAATCCTTCAGGAAAAACTGTAGAGGTCTCATGTGCAGTCTTCCTAAAGAAATGAACCTCTCTAGCGAAGAGAGTGTGCCCAGTAGACTCATCCACTCTCTTGCTGAGCATCGGTCTTTCTCTAGAAAGTCCTGCACCTTCCGAATGCATAGGGCTTGCCTTTCGGGGGACGGAAAAGCCCGAAAAGTCACTGACGATATCTGAATCCCCCCCCAAATAAACTATCTGTTGTGGGGATTCAATTGAGACTTTCCCATGTTTACCACAAGACCTAGGTCTTTTGCTAAGTTCAATGTTTGATTCAAGTCCTCCAGACATTGACTTCTTGATTGGGATCTTATCAACCAGTCGTCCAGGTAAAAAGACACTCTGATCCCTCTTAAGTGCAACCATCTCGCCACATTGGACATCATCCTCGTGAACACTTGGGGGCTGTGCAAAGGCCGAAGCACAGGGCCTTGAACTGAAAGACCTGTCCTGCAATCACAAACCTTAAATACTTCCTGCTTCCTGGATGAATCGGAATATGAAAGTATGCGTCTTATAAGTCCAGGGTCACCATCCAGTCCCCTGGACGTACCGCTGCCAGCACTGAATCGTTCGTCTCCATAGTGAACTTGGTCTTTTCTACGAAAAGATTCAGTTGACTTACGTCCAGAACTGGCCTCCAACCTCCTGAGGACTTTGCAACCAGGAACAACCGGTTGTAAAATCCCGGAGATTCGTGATCCAGAACAGTTTCTATGGCTCCTTTCTCTAGCATGGAAGCTACTTGCTCCCACAGAGCCGCTTTCTTCACTAAATCGTTGTAATTTGCCCCGAGGGCTCTCGGAGATGTTGCGAGAGGAGGTCTCTTCAAGAAAGGAATCTTGTACCCTTCCCGAGCTACGTTGACAGCCCAGGGATCTGCCTTCATGTTCTGCCAAACTTCCCAAAAACCTTGAAGTTTGGCTCCACTGTCGTCTGGAGGACTGAGATCTCATTGTTTAGAGGTGGTCTTGGCTCCTCTTTTAGCGGGTACTCTCTTACCCCTAAAGGCGGGTCGAGCGAACGTTCTGCCTCGAAAGGGCTGTTGCGAAGGCCTAGGTTCCTTTGGAGTTTTCTTAACCAACTTGGATGGTAAGAACTTCTTAACTGAAGACGAGAGAAGATCTTGAGTGGCCTTCTGAGAGAGAGAGCTATATCCCTAATCACCTCTGAAGGAAACAGCTGTTTCGAAAGGGAGAGAACAGCAACTCCGATTTCTGAGAGTTTGAAACCCCTTTTGAAGCGAAAGAACACAACAGCGACCTCTTCTTCAGTACTCCTGCTGTGAACAAAGAAGCAGTTCATTCGTTCCATCTCTCAGAGCCTTGTCCATGCAGGACATAATGCTCTTAGCCGCTTCCATATCCTGCGAATCTTCTTCTTCTAGGGAGTTCGCCAGTGCTCCCAAAGACCAATCTAGGAAATTGAAGACTTCGAAAGTCCTAAAAATGATATTGTTATGATACAATAAAGTTTCATACATACTTACCTGGCAGATATATACATAGCTATCGACTCCGTCGTCCCCGACAGAAATTCGAATTTCGCGGCACACGCTACAGGTAGGTCAGGTGATCTACCGGCCTGCCGCTGGGTGGCAGGACTAGGAACCATTCCCGTTTTCTAATCAGATTCTCTCTTCCACCTGTCTCCTGCGGGGAGGCTGGGTGGGTCTTCAATCGTATATTATCTGCGGTAAGTATGTATGAAACTTTATTGTATCATAACAATATCATTTTCATACATTCAACTTACCTGTCAGATATATACATAGCTGATTGACACCCTTTGGTGGAGGGCAAGAGACAGCTAACTCCTGACTAGACAGGTAAACAACATGTGTTGTAGGTATTTATAGACCTTGGTTCCTCTGTGTTTCTAGACGAAGGGTCGACTTCCTAGCTATTGCATAGGAGTCTGCTTCGTCTCAAGAGCCTTAGCAAGATAGTGATCTGTGGCCAAGAGTTCTTGTGGGTCTACCGATGGGGTCTTATCCACTTACTCGGTCGAGCCTAATTGGCATTTGTCAATGGGTGCTAATCCGCTTATATGACAACATGCCTATGCCTATTGGCATAACTAAGGAGCACAACAACCGATCCCGATCACCTGTTCCTAACATGAGGGTTCGCGCTAAAATTGAAAAAGAGTTATCCCCCAAACTCCTTTCAAACCTCAAAAAAAAATCACTAAGTTAAAATAAATTCAACTCATTATTAAAGGATCAGTGTCGGCTCCTTATCCCAGCAACGTATCCGCTGATACGTATAAACCAAGAGAGAAGGATCTCTCGTAGGTTAAACTTGAAGTCCTTCGTGTAATGAGCAGTCAACACATAAGTTGCATCTCTCATATGTTAAAGCTAATATGTCTTCCTGACATATTGTTATGAAAAGAACAAGAATTTGCAAAAGCTCGCACTTCATGAGCTTTTAAATTCTCAGCTGTTTGAAGGTATCATCAAGTCACTTATGAAAGTGCTTTAGAGATCACCATTGTTTCAAAGAAGACTAGGACTTTCTTTGAACTGGATCTCATCTGGATGAAGCCTAGCGTCTGGCTTGCGCCTGGCTGGCGCCTCGCGCATCCTGTTTGGAATACTCCTGGCGCCTGACAGTCGTAACACTCCTCGAATACTCCTGCCGTCTGGAAGGCGCATCTCGCTCCAAATACTCCTGGCGCCTGTTAGAGTATTAAGCTCAGAATACTCCTGGCGGCTTGGTAGGCACAAATCGCGCTTATTTCGATACTCCTGGCGCCTGGTAGGAGTAAAAAGTCTAGAATACTCCTGGCGCCTTGGGAGGAGTATCGAGGTCAGAGTACTCAAGGCGCTGGCGGGAGTATCTCTTCCCAAATACTCCTGACCTATGGAAGGCGCATCTAGTTCGAATACTCCTGTGGCTTGGTAGGAGTATCGCTCATGGAATGCGCCTTTCGAATGGCAAGTATATTGCGCTTAGCGGGCGCTATACTCCTATCAGGAGTTCTCTCTTCTCCAGTTGGCTCTTGTTGCTTGGATGAAGATCTGGGCCTAGAACGATCTACAGTAAAGTCAGGCTCTTTGCGCCTACTTGGCGCCTGGCTCCTAGTTGGCGCCAGACGCTTGGCAGGAGTTACTTCCTTTCCCACGTCTCGCCTGCCTAACGCACCGCTCCCCCAGAGATGGCCGCTTGTGCGACAACTCCCCTGTAGGGTTCGTCGCGCCCGACAGGAGATCGGTATTTGGATCTCTTAATCGGAAGCCTGTCATCCTTTTTACGAGTAGGCTCTTTAGAAAGTACTCCTACCAAAGACACTAATTGCTCCTGCACATTCATCAAAATTTAGTCAGCTACATCCAGTAGACGATAGGAAATCTAAAAGTCCGAGAGACAAGTCTTCCTCCGAGGAGGATCCTTATTGAATACTTCCGTTGCTAACGAGTTCTCCTCCTACATGTTGATGATTTTCTCGTTGCAGAAGCTTCCCTACCTTGCCCGAAGGAAGGGAAGGAGCCTGGAAGCTTAAAGAGATTCTGAACTGAAATTGGTAGGACTCCTGATTCTAGCTCTTGAATGTATCTCTCTGACGCCCTTTTGGGAAGTAGTTTGAGCCCTCATCACGTTCCAAAGACTCTGTCAGTAAACGTTTAAACCTTGTCTTCTTCTGTAGATGACAATGTCAATACATTACCCGGACAACGAAACCTCTATCTGAAAGCGATGATCCAGGAATAAAAGGCTTTAGTTCTTTTGCCAAACATACTATGCTGGCCAGAACCCATTGCTGAGTCTTCATAGAATTTGATTCCAGATTCTAAAGCCCAAAATTTCACTTGTCCTTTTGATCGTTTAGGACAAGAGAAAACATTTGATTAGGAGCAGTTCCATCTTGTCGGAACACGGAATCTGAGGCCCAAATTAGGATCCCATTCTAAGTATAAGATCTCTTACTCTTATCGTATAGAGGTATTGTATAAGATCCCGAAGATCTTAATTCTCTACTATCTCTAATATTCTTTGTTGAGACAGAGTATATCTTTTTACTGTGTTCATTGATAGCATAAAATACCAAGGTGATTCTTCCCTCTGAAAGGGAAGAAAACCATTATGTGGTTCACAGAGGTATCGGAAGAGGACAGTTTCCCCTTTCCATCTAGCACGATCTGCAGCAACTCTATGTCTTTAACATATTTGAAAGGATTATCAAGCTTCCCTTGAAAAA
>NC_061089.1:15012183-15062832 GCF_015104395.2 Macrobrachium nipponense
GCTTCCTCCCATGCCACCGAATCTGGCACCACCCATTCCATAGCCACCGCCGAATCCACCCCTGCCTCCAAATCCTCCACCTCTTCCACCGTATCCTCCTCTGCTTCCACTTCCTCTTCCACCACGTCCTCCTCTGTTTCCCATGTAGCCTCCACCTCCTCTGCCACCAAAACCTCTGTTAGCAGTGTACACTCCTCCAGGTCTAAAACCTCCTGTATCACCACCTGCAAAATAAAGTATTTAAATCAATATACATTCAAACAATCATCATAATGTAGCTATAAAAGATTCTAAGTCAATTACTTTAAAGCTGGAATCTATGGCTCGACCAAATTTGTACACAAGATACAGTAACAATCCAAATATTCCAACATAACCAAAGAGACTCATTCATCTGACATTTGATTCCTTACAAATTAAACGTACCAATATTGAATGGAAATAAATGTGAATTCCTGTTCAGTTGCCAGGACCCTCAGGGTATCCTTGCTTCAAAAAAGAAATCTATGCGATGCACCGAATACTTATTATATATATATATATATATATATATATATATATATATATATATATATATATATACTATTATATATAAAAAATTAGAATTCGGATTTGCACTCCTGATTAAAGTGATCTTTTTAGCATTTTTCCATAAGCTACTTTGTGACTGTTAAAATACTGTTAATTACTAACACACATCAGACATTGAAAGCTTTCCAACCATATGATATCAAAATCTGATTTGTATATGGAATTGTTAACCATTTTTCAGGGGTGAGAAAACGTCTGGCTGTGTATAGATATTTACCAGTTTCTCCCTAATGTAAAATGCTACTTTTATTTTATGCTCACAAGTTCTCGACCTATCAGAGATTTTGTGTCAATAAATCAGAATACACTTCGACTCTCTTACTTGCAGCCTCATTATACTGGTGACCCCAAAGACAACTGACAAAGCCAGCACCAGCCCATCCAGCAATGAAGGCACAGCAACAGCAAGAATCCGCCTGCTGCCCTTTACAACCCAAAATCCAGAGGCCTGGTTCTTCAGAGCTGAGACAATCTCCCAGGTCCAAGATGATAATCTCCACATCCCACATGACATCTTTGAATAAATATGGACTCAGCTGTAAGTGTTAAAGGGACCATACCATCTGCCCTTGAAGCAAAAAAGTTCCTAGGGAATGTGTGGTGCGTTGGGGGAGAGGGAGAGGGAGAGAGAGAGAGAAGAGAGAGAGAGAGAGAGAGATGAGAGAGAGAGAGAGAAGATGAGAGAGAGAGAGAGAGACAGCAGCAATAATTAACCAGCCAAAAAGTCATGGCCACCCTCAACACATCAACCATGGACCTCTAGAATTCCTGAAGATAGTCTACACTGTCCATTTGGGCGACAAGTCTGCTAAACCTACACAACCACAGGTAGCCGCAGCCGCCCCACAGCTGAAGCAGCAAACTGATGCAGAGATGAAGCGCAATCCAGACGGCCTGCCACCCAACAAACCCAGAACAAGAAAGTCCCTAGGGCATTTGTTCCTAACACTGGAGGGTCAGGAGTGAAGCCCATAAAAATGCAAAAGACTGCGCACTCAAAACACAAGCAAAAGGTTCCAACCAACAGCGACTTTACAATGATACTTTTACGCCCGCAATTGTTCTTGACCTGTCAGGGATTGTGTGTCAATAAATGAAAATATACCTTGACTCTGCCTCTTAACTCGCCACCTTTTTAGATAGTACTAATTAGACTATGGCTACTCTAGCATAAGTACTGAAGCTCTATCAATTGGTGCCATTTACGAGTGGTGTCAAAATTATCATTCTAATGGAAAATGTAATAAGAAAAACAATCATTATTCTGATAACCTGAATTAAATAAACTTGGCATAGTAATTAATTTGTGATGGCGTTAGTCTGTCCATGGTTACAGGACTTAAATCCTTCAGCAATCAGGTCAAGGATACGCAATTTTCTGTCATTACAGAGCCTAAAGTCCTTTTCAACCACAAGGGGTCAAACCACCTCACTGCGAGTCTACCACATTCAAACAGAACATTATTTAGTTTCAAAATATTTTAAAAATTATATTGTTATAATACAATAAAGTTTTGTACATACTTACCCGGCAGATATATACTTAGCTATAGTCTCCGACGTCCCGACAGAATTAAAAACTCGCGGCACACGCGACAGGTATGTCAGGTGATCAGCCCACCCTTCCGCCGCTGGTGGCTGGGACTAGGAACTATTACCGTTTTAAGTCAGATTTTCTCTTCCACCTGTCTCCTGAGGGGAGGCTGGGCGGGCCATTAATTGTTATATCTCTGCCGGGTAAGTATGTACAAAACTTTATTGTATTATAACAATATCATTTTTGTACATGCAACTTCCCCGGCAGATATATACTTAGCTGATTGGCACCCTTGGAGGAGGGCAAGAGACAGCTACATAACAAAATAGTTATCAATCTAAAAATGGAGAAAACAACATATGTTGTAGGTAAATTAGAAAACAACCTTGGTTCCTACCTGGTATGGCAGAAGACTTCATTGATACTGTCTATGAATCTGCTTGCCACAAGAGTTTCAGAGAGGATGAGACCTATGACTGACAACCCTTTCGGATCATACCAATGGGGGCTTACCCGCTTACTTGGCAGAGCCTTGTCCTGGATTGTACCCAATGGGGGCTGACCCCACTTACATGGCAGAGTCTTCACCTGTATCTTATCAACGGGGGCTAACCCTCTTACATGATAGAGCTTTAGGTAACTAAGACACTACAAGGAGCACAACAACCAATCCCGATCACCTGACCACACTAAAATGTTAGACCTACGACTTGAAAGGGGTTCACCTCTTGAACCCTCTCCCAATCGCCTAATAAGCACATAAAACCCAAAAAAACCATTAAAAAAACCTAACCTAACTACACTAAAAAGGATTAGGTTCAGCTCCCTGTCCCAGCAACGAATCCGCAGATACGTAAGCTCCTAGAGTAAAGCGTTTGTCGTACTTAACTTGAATGTCTCTCAAGTAGTGAGACGCAAAGACCGAATTGCATCTCCAAAAAGTCGATTCGACGAGAGTCTGTATAGACAAGTTTTTATGGAATGCTAACGAGGTAGCCACGGCTCTTACCTCGTGAGCCTTTACTCTAAAGAGGTCCAGGTGTTCTTCTTTACATGTTAAATGGGCTTCCTTGATTACGTCTTTAATGAAGAACGCCTGTGCATTTTTAGAGATTTGTCTTTTAGGATCTCTAACTGAGCACCATAAGCTTTCCTTATTACCTTTTAGTTTGTTCTTTCTCTCCAAATAAAATTTAAGGCTTCTAACTGGACTAAGAGCCCTTTAACTTCGAAGGTCCTTGGCCAAGGTTTTGAAGGGTTCTCATTCTTCGCCAGAAAGAGAGGTTTAAAAGAACAGAAAGCCGAGTCATTTCTAAAGCCAACATTATGTTCCAATGCTTGTAGCTCGCTTACCCTCTTGGCTGAGGCTAAAGAGACCAAGAATAATGACTTCCTAGTTGAGTCTCTAAAAGTAGCATTACGTGGAGGTTCAAATTTGGGGGTCATCAAAAACTTAAGAACCACATCTAGGTTCCAGTTTGGTGCTCTAATGTTCTTCGTCTTCGCCGTCTCGAAAGATCTAATCAAATCATGAAGATCTTTGTCTTCTGCAATATTAAGGCCTCTATGTCTGAAGACTGAAGAAAGCATACTCTTATAGCCTTTAATCGTGGAAACTGCTAGACTAGCTTTCTCCTTCAAGTAAAGGAGGAAATCGGCTATATCAGTCACAGAGGTACTGGAAGAGGATATTTTCTGGGCTCTGCTCCATCTGCGAAACACCTCCCACTTCGACTGGTAGACTCGAATAGTAGATGGCCTCCTTGCCCTTGCGATAGCTTTCGCAACTCCTCGAGAAAAACCTCTCGCTCTGACAAGTCCTTCGATAGTCTGAAGGCAGTCAGAGCGAGAGCGGGGAGGTTTTTGTGATATCTGTCAAAGTGGGGTTGTTTGAGAAGATCGCTCCTGTTTGGAAGCGATCTCAGAAAGTCTACGGATCCATCCCATTACCTCTGTGTTACCAGTTTGCGCGGCCAGAACGGGGCGATGAGGGTCAGTTTGGCTCCTCCTGCTTGCCTGCCAAAACTTTACTCACTAACTTCTGTAGATGATCTTGAATGGCGGGAAGGCATAACCGTCTATTCCGGACCAATTGAGAAGGAGACCGTCCACTGAAACCGCCCTTGGATCGGAGATCGGGGAGCAGTAATTTTCCAGCCTGTTGTTCCAATGAGTGGCAAACAGATCTATATTTGGAACCCTGTTGCAGACCTCTGGATGTAATGTCCACTCTGTCGGCAGCACTTGATCCTTCCTGCTCAGAAGGTCGGCCCTCACGTTCTTCTCTCCTTGTATAAATCTTGTGAGGAGAGTGATCTTTCGCTCTTCTGCCCAAAAGCAGTAAATTTCTTGCTTCCTCGTAAAGGGAGAACGAGTGAGTACCTCCTTGTTTCTTGATATAAGCTAAGGCCGCCGTGTTGTCCGAATTGACCTGCAGGACTGCACCTGAGATCTGAGCCTCGAAGTGTATGAGACAGAGGTGAATCGCCGCCAATGCCTTTAAGTTGATGTGCCAGGACACCTGTTCTCCTCTCCAGGTGCCTGACACTTCTCTCGTACCCAGAGTGGCTCCCCATCCCGACTCTGAGGCGTCGGAAAATAACACTAGCTGAGGGCTCGGCACGTGTAGAGATACTCCTTCGTCGAGTCTGTCTGGCTTTATCCACCAACGAAGGTCTTCCTTTATCCTCCTCGAAATCAGAAAGGAATCAGACAGATTTTGGGACTTCTGATCCCAATGATCTTTGAGGTAGAATTGTAGAGGCCTTAGATGAAGCCTTCCTAGAGAAATGAACTGTTCCAACGAGGAAAGGGTCCCCAGAAGACTCATCCATTCCCTCGCGGAACATTGTTCTTTCTTTAGGAAGGTTGCTACTTTCTCCAAGCAGCGGTTTTGTCTTTCCTGTGACGGAAACGCATAAAAACCCAGAGAATCCATGCAAATCCCCAGATAAACGATGTTCTGCTGGGGAATCATCTGGGATTTCTCGAGGTTTACTAACAGTCCTAAGTCTTGTGTTAACTTCAGAGTCAAAATTAAGTCCTCCAGACATCTGACTTGCGACTGGGCCCGTATCAGCCAATCGTCTAGATACAAGGATATCCGAATCCCTTCGAGATGAAGCCAGTGAGCCACATTCTTCATCAACGCTGTAAATACTTGTGGGGCTGTTGAGAGTCCAAAGCAGAGGGCCCAAAACTGAAAAATCTTCCCCTGAACCATGAACCTGAGGTATTTTCTGGAAGATGGATGAATGGGCACGTGGAAATAGGCATCCTGAAGGTCCAGGGATACCATCCAGTCCCCTGGACAAAGGGCTGCTAACACCGAGGATGTCGTTTCCATCGTGAACTTCCTCTTTGCTACGAACACGTTCAGGGCACTCACGTCTAGCACCGGCCTCCAACCTCCCGAACTTTTCGGAACCAAAAACAGGCGATTGTAAAACCCATGGGAAGTGAGATCTTCCACTTCCTCTATTGCTTCCTTGGACAGCATTTGATTGACGAGATGTAGCAGTGCTTGTTTCTTTATAGGATCCTTGTAATTTGCTGTCAACTCCCTTGGAGTTGTAGTCAAGGGAGGTTTTTCCCTGAAGGGGATCAAGTATCCTTTCTTTAGGATGGAGAGGGACCAGGCATCGGCACCTTTCTGTGCCCAGGCTTCGTGAAAATTTAGGAGCCTGGCACCTACTTTCGTCTGGAGGACAGTATTCTTACTGGGTCTTGACAAAAGGTCTTCTCGAAGACCTTCCTCTCTTCTCAGACCTCCTACTTCTGAGAGAGGATCTAGGTGCGGACCTTCCCCGAAAGGGCTGCTGGAAGGGAGCTTTTTCTTTCTTGGAAACCGGTTTTAGCCTCTTAGCCGACTGGGCCAGGAGATCCTGAGTGGCCTTTTCTGATAAAGTCCTCGATATGTCTTTCACGATCTCCTGAGGAAAAAGGTGACTGGATAGGGGCGCGTACAATAAGGCAGATCTCTGAAGAGGCAACACAGATTTCGTTAAGGAGGAGCTAAACACTGCTCTCTTCTTAAGAATACAAGATCCAAACAGGGATGCTACCTCATTGGATCCATCCATAACCACCTTGTCGAGGCACAACAAAAACACTACCAATTTAGTCCATGCTGACAAACTCTGGATCTTGTGACTTCTTGGCTAAAGCTCCTAACGCCCAGTCCATAAAATTAAAAACTTCAAGGGTCCGAAACAGGCCCTTGATGAGATGATCCAGCTCACACATTCCCCATGTGGCTTTAGCAGATTGACGAGAGCGCCGTCTAGACAAATCCACTAGTGCGGAGAAGTCTGCATCAGAAGATGACGGGAGACCAAGGCCCATCGGTTCTTTGGTGTCGTACCACATACCAGGTTTCCCCCCCGTAAGCCTGGAAGGTGGACAAGTAAAACACCATCTTCCCCGCTTCCTTCCTGGATTTCAGCCAGCTCTCTAAACTCTTAAGAGATTTCTTCATTGAAAGAGTCGGGGTCATCCTGACGAAAGAGGGGGACTTTGACAATTTCGTACTGGAGAGTAACGATCCTGGCGAAGGAGGATCCAAAGGTCGTAGAGAATCTCCGAACACTTGCAGCAGGAGAGAAGCCAGTTTCTTGTAATCCAAAACAGCTGCGTCTTTGGAAGTTTCCTCTTCCGAAACTTCTTCAAAGGGAGCTGAAGGAGAAGAAGGCTTTCCAGGAGAAAGATCCTTAGGAGGAGAACCCATTCTACTCTTCCCCAAAACTTGATCCGGAGAACGAAGCCTTTTCCTCTCAAGACTCCTGTCTGAAAAAGCATCGAAATCCACTTGTTGGATATTATCTGAAGTCTTGATGTTATCCTCTTCCTTCCTGTATGAATCCTGAAGCTTGTTTAGGCGCCTGACAGGAGAGGCGCTTGCGTCCTTGAATGAGCACCTACGAGGCGAAATGCACCTACTGCTACTAGGTTTTCTGATAGGTTCCTGGCGCCCTGCGAGGAGAGGCGCTGCGCCCTGGTTAGGTGCTTGGTAGGAGAAAAGCGCTGCGAGGCGAAGGGAGAAAGTCTCTGTCCTGGCGCCAAGAAGTAGAGGCGCGGGGGTGTGTCCTTCTCCTAGAACGCCTGGGAGGAGAGAGCACCCGCCACGCCCGATCTTCGGTGCTTACTCGGAGAGACTTTTGAGTCCCGATGAAGAGAGGTCTAGACGATCCAATATCATCTGGAAGCCTCTTGGTCTCTGGGCGCTTGTAAGGAGAGAGAGTTTCCTTCGAAGTTCGTCCGGAAACAGAACGAATCCTGCTACTTTCTTGTGGCGCTCTGTAACGAGAGGGGCTCTCGCCTCTATCGGACCGCTTTAACAAACGAATTCTCTCACGAGAGAACCGCGAAGAATCAGACAAAAGGAGGCCCTCAGGCTCCAGGTCCTTGACAAGTGAGGTGCCTCTGCCTCGTGATAAACTCCTAGGAGATCTCTTGTCCGAAGAGAGCTTCCGAACCGAACGCTGAGTTGGAGAGGAGTGTCTAAATTCGGAAGCGAACGAAGAAGAAGGCTTCGCTGGGGACGAAAACCTTTCAGGCGAGTTGCGTCTGCTGGCGCCAGAGCGCCTACTTCCCGAGGCTCTCCTATCTGATCTCTTGACGGGAAGGGATAAGTCTTTCCTCCGAGAAGAGCCTTTCGAAAGTACTCCTACTAAGGCGGACAATTGCTCCTGGAGGCCTACTAGAACTTCCTTCGTCTTCGAAGCAAAACCTTCCGGAGAGGAGTCAGGCGATCTAGGCGCTCTCTTCTTACGATCAGGAGAATAATCCGGAAAAGGCTCAGGACTGGAATGCAAAGTGTCGCTTGCTGGAGGCTTCCAGGCTCTCTTGAGAGGGCGCGACTTAGAAGACGAAATCCATCCTCTTCTCGGAGAAGACGAATCAGAAAAGCACTTCCTCAGGACGCTTTTGCAATAGCTGTCCTTGGCAGCCTGGGAAGCGCCTACAGGATCTGCCGAAGGGACGCCTGACCGTTGGGAGTATCCCACATCCCCCTGGCAGCTGTCGACATTCCTCCTCCCCTGGGCACGGGAGTTTGGAAGCGGTCTAGGCCTAGGAGCAATGCGGGATCGATCAGACGCCCCCCTCCACTTCACTGGGGACACTGCACAAATCACTGCACAAATCACTGCGCTTACCTGTATCCTTCATCGCTTGCAGTTGCGATTGCAAGCTGAAAATAGAGGCTCTCATTGCAGCCATTTCCGTAGCCGTATCCACGGGTTCGCTGCGGGGAGAAGGGGCTGAAAAAACAGAAGGGTTAGGAACTACCTCTTGCTCAATAGAGCAGGATCTACTCGAGCTTCTGATGGAAGCTTTCCTAACCCTATCCTTCTCTAGTTTTCTTATATAAGAAGCCAAGTTCTTCCATTCAACCTCAGTTAAACTTTCACACTCAATACAGGTATTAGTTGCAGAACACTCATTCCCCCTACATTTACTACAGACCGTGTGAGGATCCACCGAAGCCTTCAGTAGCCTCACCTTACATTCCTCTTTCGCACAGACTCTAAATACAGGTACCACGTCAGACATTTTAAAGAGAAATCTAATCCAAAATCCAAAAACGGTCCACGATAAGCGTATGCCAAAGCCAAAGATCAATACGTCACCAAAGGTCAATCTACGATAATCCTCAGCAAACGAGAAAAGAATTCTAAGCAGGAGGAAACAACAACGTTGTTGTCGTTCCCGCGACAGAGAAAATCTGACTTGAAACGGTAATAGTTCCTAGTCCCGCCACCCAGCGGCGGGAATGGGCTGATCACCTGACATATCTGTCGCGTGTGCCGCGAGTTTTGAATTCTGTCGGGACGTCGGAGACTATAGCTAAGTATATATCTGCCGGGGAAGTTGCATGTACAAAACTCTCAATTTGATCTTAAGAGCTTCACTATTTCTCTAGTGTAAAAGATCAAATATCAATACAAAAGCCTAAAGCTATCCTTAAGCTTAACACTCATTTAAAACCAGGCCTAAACTAACTTGAAAGAGCCGCTAACTTTGTTGCATGCAAATTGAAGAAAATAAAATAATAAAGCATATCCAACCTATAATGAATTCACGTACTATATTTTGCATTATGAGAGATTTGGAAAACAGTACACCTCAAATGCAATAAGTACAGCTCATTAATTTGCTAAAACTATTCCATCCTACGATTAAATACTAGGAATTTAAAATGATCACAAATATGAATGTAATGCACTGGTAAACATAACCAGTTATCTCTCGCACTGCTATTAACCCTCTTACGCCGAAGCGGTAAAAAAAAAAATTGTCTCCTGTGTGCCGGAGGTGTTTCAGAGTGAGCGCGGAGCGGAAAAAATATTTTTTTTTCAAAAATCACAGCGCGCTTAGTTTTCAAGATTAAGAGTTCATTTTTGGCTCCTTTTTTTGTCATTGGCTGAGGTTTAGTATGCAACCATCAGAAATGAAAAAAATTATCATTATCATATATAAATAATGCGATATATGATAGCGCAAAAACGAAATTTCATATATAATTGTATTCAAATCGCGCTGTGCGCAAAAAAGTTAAAGGTAACAAGTTACTTTTTTTTCGTTGTAATGTACACTAAATTGCGATCATTTTGGTATATAACACATTGTAAAACGATAAAAGCAACACAGAGAAAATATTATCACAAAATAATGCATGAATTCGTAACGCGCACGCGTAAACAAAATTTTTTTCAAAAATTCACCATAAATCTAAATATTGTCCTAGAGACTTTCAATTCCTTTCAAAATGAAGACAAATACTGTAAGAGTATTAGCTTACAATTGCAGTTTTCGACCATATCTGACGAGTTAAAGTTGACTGAATGTCGAATTATATATATTTTTTTTATATGCAATTATTTCGGAAATAAGAAAAGCTACAACTCAAATATTTTTAGTTTTATTCTACATGAAATTGTGCACATTTTCATATATAAAACTCTATGAAATGCCTAATATGAAACAGAGCAAATATTCCGAGAATGTGGCGGAGAATCCGCACGCGGAGGGAAGGAAAGATTTTTTTTTTAAATTCACCATAAATCTAAATATTTTGCTAGACTTCGAATTTGTTTCAAGATGAAGACTAAATGACTGAATATTACTAGACTGAAAGAGTTTTAGTACAATGCGTTTTTCGACCATTTCGGTAGAGTCAATTTGGACCGAACGTGGGTTTTTTTTTCTATTTATCGTGATTTATATGCAAATATTTCAAAAAATAAGAAAAGCTACTTCCAATTCATTATTTTTTAGTTGTATTCTACATGAAATTGAGCACATTTTCATATATAAAACTTTATGTAATGGCTAATTTTAAAATAGTGCAAACATTACCACAATCGCACGTATGATTTTTTCGGAAGAGTTACCGCGCGGACGTAAATGAATATATTTTTTTCATAAATTCACCATAAATCGAAATATTGTTCTAAAGACTTCCAATTTGTTGCAAAATGAAGGTAATGCTTGAATATTACTAGAATATAAGCGTTTTAGCTTAGAATTGCGTTTTTCGACCATTTCGGTAGAGTCAAAGTTGACCGAAGGTTGAAATTTTGGCAATTATCGTTATTTATATGAAAATATCTCAAACTGATAAAAGCTACAACCATGGGTTGTTTTTATTTGTATTGTGCATGAAATTGCGCACATTTCTTTCCATATATTAAACTTTATAAAACGGCTAATTTAAAATGGTGCAAACATTACCACAACGCATGTATGATTTTTTTCGGAAGAGTTACCGTGCGGACGTAAGGAAAAAGTTTTTTCATAAATTCACCATAAATCGAAATATTGTGCTAGAGACTTCCAATTAGTTGCAAAATTAAGTTAAATGATTGAATATTACTAAAATATAAGAATTTTAGCTACAATTGCGTTTTTTCGACCATTTCGGTAGAGTCAAAGTTGACCGAAGGTTGAAATTTTGGCAATTATCGTTTATTTATATGAAAATATCTCAAAACTGATAAAAGCTACAATCATGGAGTATTTATTGTTGTATTCTACATAAAAATGCGCACATTTTCATATATAATACTTCATGTTAATGGCTAATTTACAATGGTACAAAAAATTATGTCAAAGTGACAAAATAATTTCCGAGATGTGTCACAGATACTTTTTAGTGCGGCAAGAAAGAAATTCGCACTTGCGCGCCTGCGTAACGATTGTAAACAAAACAACACCTTGATCCGTGAACTCCCAGCATCCCCAAAGGCGCATGATTCAAAAGTTTTAGGCTGGTAGGCCTATAAGTATTTTTCTGCGAATTTTAAAAAAAACTTTTGTAAGTCGACGTAAAATACGTCCAGTCGGCACACGGGAGACAAAAAATGTCGACGTAAAATACGTCCAGTCGGCGTAAGAGGGTTAAGGAGAAAAAACAAAGATGGGGTGATACCTACCACCGGGTCCATCATCACCTCTCATTCGTTTGTTTGGAGGCCCGCCGCCAAAGTTACTGAACTGACGAGGTGGTCTGAAGGAATTTGTATTTCCCATTGAAATAGGTTCCATTTCAAATCTTCCAGCATTTAGTCGGCACAACTGACGAACACAATTCAAAATCTGAAATCACGAAATATACTATTCATTAGAGAAACATACTATTCATGAGAGAGAGAGAGAGAAATATATATCAATCTATTTTCATTTGAACTTTTACTACTACTATGAAATATCTAACCTGTTCATCTAGATGATTTGGTTCGGTTATGTGCTCTGGATCTGTGGTGCCTCTTACTATCAAAGCATCAATGGACGGCCTCAAGACCATGATTTTTGCAGCTATCTCTGGATCCAATTCCAAATTTATCCAGCCATCTAGACGCACCTAAAAACAAAACAGGATATTAGTATGGAACCTAATTATGTAAGTTAGTTCACCCCATATATACTGATGTAAGTGTATGCCTTGATATACATGTTATACTTGGATCTTTTAGCATAACACACCTGTGCAGGCAGGGGGGAGAATACCTCTTAAACCCCTTAGTCTTGGCTCCAAAATTTGCAGTAGCATAATAAAAATTATTTTGCATTAAAAATTACTTGAAGCCCACCAGAAAAACCCATTTCAGGGCAAAATGCTAATTCTTTTCATTAACAGCAGTTCAAAACCTACTTCATGCATTAAAGGGACTGAAAAATGAAAACACAAGATAACAGACGACAAAGACAAGTTACTAACTCCAACCCAATCTTGACATTTGTCAACTTAAACATGGGCTTACAAACATTAATACTTGATGATTTGCAAGTCCAAGGCTGGCTAACTTCTGCATAACAAAACAATTCTACGGAATTTGTATATTAACATTTCCTATTCAAGAAATTCTGGCTGTTTTGAAAAGCAA
Source organism: Macrobrachium nipponense (assembly GCF_015104395.2). Lineage (NCBI taxonomy): Eukaryota > Metazoa > Arthropoda > Malacostraca > Decapoda > Palaemonidae > Macrobrachium > Macrobrachium nipponense. The sequence continues at coordinate 15,024,697 of NC_061089.1, forward strand.
ATTCAAAATTAATAGAAGATGAAAACAACAACGGTGTTTTGACAACAAAATTCCATTCGTGATTGCTTTTATGGATAGTAAAAACGTCCTTAAAAAAATGATATTGTTAAAACTATCAATGAAAGTTTTGTATTTATCACCCCTTACCTGGCATTATATGTACTTCGCTATAGTCCGTCCGACGTTCCGACAGAATTTCAAAAAATCTGCGCGGCACACGCGACAGGTAGGTCAGGTGGTCTACCTTACCCGCCGCTGGGTGGCGGGCGTATGAACCAATCTCTCTCTCCAGCCAGATTTTTTTTTTTTTTTTTCCTTTCACCTGTCTCCTGAGGGGAGGCTGGGTGGGCCATTAGACGTATATATCTGCCAGGTAAGTATGTACAAAACTTTATTGTAGTTTTAACAATATCATTTTTGTACATGAACTTCCCTGCCAGATATATACTTAGCTGATTGGCACCCACCCTTGGTGGAGGGTAAGAGACAGCTAAAGTAATAAGGAGATAAGAACAACTGATGTTGTAGGATATAAATAACCTTGGTTCTTACCTGTTCAGGCAGAAGACTTCATTGATACTGTCCTCTGAGTCTGCGTTGCCTGGAGAGCTACAGCTAGGACGTGACCTGATGCTGAAAGACCTCCTCGGATCTACCACTGGGATATATTGATCCCCTTTGTGTGGTATAAAACCAAGCGGATCCTGTTAAAGGAGTTCGTCCCTATCTTAACAGGTCCTAACCACTACTACTGCAAGGAGCCACACTCATCAGACCACCTAACCAAAACTACTAAAGATTAGTATTACGACCTAAAGAGATGCCTTCATGCATCCTCTTTTAAGGCAACCACAACAACAAATACAAGGGGGAAAAATTTATACTACTAAACAGGATGAGTTCCAGCTCCCTGCCCCAGCACTGAATCCGCAGATACGTAACGGGCCCAAGCAAAAGATTTTTTCGTAAGTGATTCTCACATCACGTAGTAGTGGTTTCGCGCAACACTGACTGACATCTCCAGGAATGTTGTCTCCATCAGATTTCGCACGGACATATTCTTGTTTGAAAAGCAAGAGAAGTTGCTATGGCTCTTACTTCGTGTGCTTTCACTTAAGAAGCCTAAGATGTTCTTCTCTGCAGGATCCGTGTGCTTCTTTGATGAGGCTTCTCAAGAAGAAGGACAATGCGTTCTTCGACAATGGACGAGTAGGCTCTTTTACTGAACACCACAGGACCTCCTCGGTTGGCTTTCAGTTGCTCTTTTCTTCTAAGTGAGTATTTCACCATTCTCACTGGGCAAAGAGTTCTCTCGGGTTCTTCTCCTACCAAAGAAGATAACCCACGAATCTCGAAGTTCTTGGGCCATGGACTTGATGGGTTCTCATTCTTTGCAAGAAAACCAGGAAGGAAAGAGCAAATAAGAGAGTCCTCCTTAAAACCCACATTACCATCAATCGCCTGAAGCTCACTCACTCTTCTGGCGGAAGCTAGAGCCATCAAAAAAACAGAGTCTTCCTGGTAAGGTCTCTGAATGAGGCTGAATTAGGGGGTTCAAACCTAGAGGACCCAAGGAATTGAAGGACTACATCCAAATTCCAGCTAGGTGTCTTAGGAGACTGCATTTTCGTTGTATCAAAAGACCTAATAAGGTCCTGTAGGTCCTTATCTTCCGATAAGTTGAGGTCCCTGTGCCTGAAGAACATTCGCCAACATACTACGATAGCCTTTAATCGTCGAAACGACTAAGCCACATTCTTGTCTTAAGAATAAAAAGAAGTCTGCAATTTGATTCACAGAGGTACTGGAAGAGGAAACGTTATTCCTCTTGCACCATCTTCTGAAGACATCCCACTTCGACTGGTACACTCGTAAGGTGGAAGACCTCCTCGCTCTCGCGATTGCCTTTAGCAGCTGCTGACGAAAAGCCTTTCGCTGCTGACCAGTCTGGACAGTCCGAAGCCAGTCAGACTGAGAGCGGGGAGGTTTTTGTGGTACCTGTCGAAGTGGGGCTGTCTGAGTAGATCGCTCCTTAGAGGAAGCGATCTTGGAAAATCCACTAGCATTCCCAGCAACCTCTGTGAACAATCTTGTGCTGGCCAAAAGGGAGCTATCAAAGTCATTCTCGCGGAATCTAACTCTGCGAACTTTTTTTTTTTTTAAAGTCAACCCCAGAATCTTGAAGGGGGGACGCGTATACATCGATCCTTTCCAATCGAGTAGGAGAGCGTCTATCCCTATTGCTCCTGGACCGAGATGGCGCATACAGATCCAGTCTTTTGTTCTTTGAAGTTGCAAAACAGGTCTAAGAGAGTCCTGCCCCACAACTTCCAAAGGCTCTGGCAAACATCTTGGGGGCAGAGTCCACTCTGTGGGAAGGACCTGATCTTTCCTGCTGAGGAGATCTGCCCTTACATTCCTTTCTCCCTGTACGAATTCGGTGGTGAGAAGTTTATATTCCCCCTTTCTTCTGTCCACAGAAGAAGATCTCTTGCTGTTTCGTACAGAGAGAAGGAATGCGTCCCCCCCTCCCTTGTTTCCTGATGTATGCCAGCAGCCGTGGTGTTGTCCCGAGTTTATTTGCACAACTGCTCCTGTCACATCTGACTCGACTCCTTCAGAGCAAGCCACACGGCTATTAGTTCTTCCTGTTGATGTGCCAGGAAGACTGGTCCCCCACCCAGGTTCCTGACACCTCCTTGGTTCCCAGAGTCGCCCCCAACCTGTTTCCGACGCATCGGAGAACAACACCAGGCTGGGGTCTGGGATTGAAGAGGCAGTCCCTGCGAGAACTTGTTGGGATCCGCCCACCAGCTAACTCCTTCTTGATTTGAAGAGAAATTGACAGGGAGAAACTTCAAATCCTGAGAAGGACGACTCCAATTCCGATGAAGAAAGAATTGGAGCGGTCTCAGGTGCAACCTTCCTAGGGAAACAAATTGCTCCAGTGAGGAGAGCGTCCCCAGCAGACTCATCCACTCCTTCACTGTGCATACTTCTTTCCCTAAGAAGGTTAGTTACTTTTTCGAGTCCCCGGGCTATCCTCTCCTGTGACGGAAAAGCCGAAAACTCAGAGATTCATCTGGATCCCCAGATAAACGCACTCTTGAGCGGGAATCAGACTTGACTTCTGCAGATTGACCAGAAGTCCTAAGGAATAAGTCAAATCCAGGGTTTTCTTAAAGTCCTTCAGACAACGATCTCTGGAATTGGGCCCTTATAAGCCAATCGTCGAGATAGAGCGAAACTCCTCACCCTTCTAGGTGAAGCCATTGTGCCACATTCCTCATGATGGCCGTAAAGAACTTGGGGGCCGTGGAGACCAAAACACAGGGCCCTGAATTGGAAGATTCTTCCCCCCATCATGAATCTTAGAAATTCCTCGAGGAAGGATGGATTGGTACGTGGAAGTAAGCGTCCTGTAAGTCCCAAGGACACCATCCAGTCCCCTGGAGGCGGAGTGCTGCTAACACCGAGGCAGTGGTCTCCATCGTGAACTTCTTCTTTTCGACGAAGAAGTTCAGGGCGCTTACATCCAACATCTCCATCCCCCTGAGGATTTCGGAACTAGGAAACAGGCGGTTGTAAAAGCCTGCCGAAAGATGATCTGCCACTAGTTCGATCGCCTCCTTTTCCAGCATCTGATCTACCGCTAGTCGGAGGGCTTGATTCATGATGGGGTCCCTGTATCTGGCGTCAACTCCCCTCGGGGTATTCGTCAAGGGAGGCCTCGAAGAGAACAGGATGAGATAGCCCTTCCTCAAAATTGACAGGGTCCAGGCATCTGCGTCTTTCTGGCCAGACTTCTGCAAACTGTAAAAGCCTGGCGCCTACAGTTGTCTGAAGGACTTGAGTCTTACTTGGGAGGTTTGATTGACTTCGTAAAAGTCCTCCCTCTTCTATTTGGTTTCCGACCTCTGAACGAAGAGGATCTAGAGGTAGAAGCCCTTCGAAAGAGTTCCTGAGAGGTCGGCTTTAGCTTTCTTCGTCTTAGTCTGGAAGGTAGGGCGCGGCTTCCTTGCAGACTGCGCTAGAAGGTCCTGCGTAGCTTTGGCAGAGAGAGCCTTCGAAATGTCTTGAACCAGTGTAGGAAACAGCTGCGTAGAGAGAGGGGCAAAAGCAAAGACGATCTCCTGAGCATGTGAGACAGACTTTGTTAAAAATGAGCAAAATACTGATCTTTTCTTCAAGACCCCTGCTCCAAACAGTGAAAGCTATTTCGCTGGCCCCATCCCTCACCGATTTATCCATACAGGATAAGACACAATTCAAATCCTCCGGAGAAAACGTGTACGGTCCTTGAGTTTTCTTGGCTAGGACTCCACCGAGGGACCAATCGAGAAAGTTGAAAAACTTCCAAGACTCTAAAAATGCCTTTTAGAATGTGATCTATTTCATCATTGCCCACGTAGTTTTGGCCGAATTCAAAGCTGATCTTCTAGTGGCGTCTACTAGTGCCGAAAAATCTGCGTCAGCTGAAGACGGAAGGCCCAGAGTCCCAAGGGTTCTCCTGTCTCATACCAAATCCTGTCCGTCCTGAAAGCTTCGACGGAGGGAAGGCAAACATAGTTTTCCCCGCTTCTTCTTTAGTACGCATCCATGAACCGAAACTCTTGAGCGCTTTCTTCATAGAAAGAGTCGGTTTCATTCTCACACACGAAGATCCTTTCCTTTGCTTTCGCTGTGGAGAACAACGAGTGTGGAGAAGGAGGAGCAGTAGGGCTCAAAGACTCTCCGAACTCCTGAAGGAGAAGCTCTGTGAGCTTCTTGTACGAAGAAACTGTTGCCGATGTATTAGTTTCTTCCTCAGAGGCTTCCTGGTCTCTTGAAGAGGAGAACGGGGATGAGGATCCTTATGAGAATCCTTAGATGATTTCCTAGCTGGGTACAGTGCGATGAAGGAGACAACGTCTTGAATGAAGGAGAAGATTCCAAAGTAGAGAGGCGTACAGGAGAACGACGAGTCGTAAAAGAAGGAGACGCTTATCCGAAAATTCTTGTCTAAACTCGCATTCCTTCCTAAATGCAGAAAAACTCTTAACAGCAAAGAGGAAGGACTCCTTTCCCTAGAAAGACCACGTCTATCCCTAGGGAAAACTACGAGAGGGAGAGCGTCTACTAAAATCCTGGCGCCGATCGTGAGGAGAGCGGCTACTAGGCGCCGAGCGCCTATCTGTCACAGGGCGCTTAGGGGAATCCTGGCGCCTACCAAGCGGCGAAACGTTGTTAAAAATAGGGCGCCTTTCAGGAGCAGGGCGCTTGAGAGGCTCTTGATGCTACGAAGCGGCTCGGAGAGCGGCTGCTATGCTCCGAGCGCTTAAAAGCGGAAACCAGGGCGTTCGGCGAGATCTTGGTCCTTACCAAGGGGAGAACGTCTGTAAGGCTCCGAGCGCCTAACAGAAGCAGGGGCTTGAGGCGTTCTTGACTTCTAGCAAGGAGGAGACCGATCAGGAGTAGGGAGTCTCGAGAACGAAGAGCGCCTACTAGGAGAACGAAGCAAACGAGGATCAAGGCGTCTTTCTCCAGGAGAACAGCTACTAAAAGAAGGACGCTTACCAGGAGCAGGGCTCCTACTAGACTCTTGATGTCTTACAGGGGAGGAGCGAACTCCATGCGATGAGCGCCTACCATCACGTTTATCCGACGCCCGACGACAGTAAGTCTGGAGGGGAAGTGCGCCTACTTTCAGAAGGGCATCCCCTAGGTTCTCTGAGAAGGCGAGGAGAAGAAAGCATGAGACGGAGACGACGAAATAAGTCTTCTATGACCTGAGCGACTCTCTCTTCTTGCACAAACTCTAGAAGAAGGAGAAACAGAAGGGGGCTGAGCGTCTACCCGAGAGCAGGAATCCGATCTGGGGAAATATCTTCATAGTCCAAGGAGCGCCTATCCGGCGAAATGGCGTCTCGACACCTCCGAGCGGGAGTGGTGTTCCTCTCGTGAAATGTTACGATGTGTAGAAGTATCCTCAAAAGAAGGAGATCGCCGATTACAGGAGAGCGCTCTTCCGACGAAACGCGCCTCGATCTCTTGATAGGGAGAGGACAAATCCTTCCTTCTACGCGATCACTCGATGCCAAGGAGTTCCGCCAATGGCTGTGATCTGAGCTTGTAATGGCCCGCTAGCACTCGAGAAGAGTCCCCAGGATCTTCTTCCGAAGCAAGCTCAGCGCGAGGAGCGGGAGAAGGAGGGCGATCACTGGATCTCCTAGGCTTCTTTGCTTGCAAGGAAGCTACATCAGAAAAGTCTTCTGGGCTGGACGCTAACGTACTGAAGGGAGCCTCCGCAGCCCTCTTCAACGGGCGTGACGCCTCCTTAGAGCTCCAACACACGCTTCGGCGAAGGAGAAGAGGATGACGAAAAACACTGAAGAAGAATATATTCTTCTTCTTATACGATCCAAGGCAGCCTGGGAGCGAACTTCAGGATCTGCCGAGGGGACGCCTGACCGGTGGGGGCTCCTCCCTAGCCCTCCCTTGCGGCTTTCGACTTTCCTCGTCCACTGGAACTGGGAGTCTGGAAGAGGTCTAGCCTGGAGGCACTAAGGAGCCGGTCAGACGCACCCTCCACATCACTGGGTACACTGCACTTATCATCACTGACACTCTTCCCTTGATCAGCTTACGAAGATTCTTGCCTTCCTTAGAACACAAGGAAGCTTTTGAGGCCGCCGCCTCCGAAGACGAATCTACGGCTTAGGTGCGGGAGCAGGAGCTGAGACCTGGGAGGAAGGTTCTAAAACTACATTAATGTTAGTTTCATTCTCACTCATTCTCGACCTGCTCGAACTCCTTGAAGAAGCTTTACGTACCCTATCCCTTTCAAGTTTCCTAATATAAGAAGAAAGAGCCTTATATTCATCTTCGTTCAAAACCTCACACTCTTGACACGGGTTACTAAACGAACATTCATTCCCCCTACATTTAACACAGAAAGTGTGCAGGGTCAACGCAGCCTTTCGGTAACCTCACCTTAAACCATCCATCGGTCAAACATACTCTAAACAAAACCAAGGGTTTTGTTTTGGAAACAGAATCAAAATCAGACATTCTACAGGAAAATCCAGCGCAAAGTCAATAACGGTCCACAATCAGCGTATGCCAAGCCAAAATAGAGCGAATACGTCACCAAAATGTCCAAATCAATCTCCAGGCAAGCGAGAAATGAAGAATATATCGGAATGAAACGACAACAGTTGTTATCGCTTCAGCGACAGAAAAAAATCTGGCTGGAGAGATAGATTGGTTCATACGCCCGCCACCCAGCGGCGGGTAAGGTAGACCACCTGACCTACCTGTCGCGTGTGCCGCGAGATTTGAAATTCTGTCGGAACGTCGGAGACTATAGCTAAGTATATATCTGGCAGGGAGTTCATGTACAAAATAGTATACTGATGTAACACAAATTCAAGTAAGGGACATACTTCATGAAACAAATCAAATGTGAACATTTAGCATGACTGAATACAAAAGTGTTTTCTTTGAGAAATCCAACAATTAATAATTATTATACAACCTTAAAAATAAAAAGAATAAACCAAAAACCCTTTCCATATTGCCTAACTAAAGATAAAGACATGCATAATGAACTGAGTTATATGAACTATTTATTTATGACCAGTTTTTTCACACAAAACCCAGTAACCACAGCGTTTGCCTTCCTCCCACCTTGAGCTCACTTTTTCATCAATGAGAGAGAGAGAGAGAGAGAGCGGAAGAGGAAGAGAAGAGAGAGAGAGAGAGAGAGAGAGAGAGAGAGAAGGAGAGAGAGAGAGAGAGAGAGAGAGAGAGAGAAGGAGGGAAAGAGGAGAAAGAGAGAGAATATCCCCTAGTGTAATTTAATTAAAAGTCTATATTCAACTCTACCTTTTCAATTCTTCACTCCTGAATTCATAAAAACTCTATTTACAGGACTCAGCATTTCTTTAGTTTCAAGTATAGCACTGTCAATTAAATCATTATCACTGCTTTCAATCTTGGGTTTTTCTCTCTGACAAGAAAATGTTCAACTTCTTCCTCTCTAACTATAGTAAACCCTGTGGACATATCTGTTTCTATAACTAATCCCTCGTCTGCTTCTTTTGCAGTTTTAGATTAAAATTATTATATGAATTGTCCAATTTACAGTAAAACTACTTTCCATAGTGAAGACTAGACTAATAATGAATCATGACAAAAATCTAATGGATTTCAAAGTTATGCTCAATAAAAAACAATTTTGAAGCTAACTTATGTAGTATAATTATTCAATAGTTTTGCAAAAACCACCAAAGCAACTATATATTTAAGCTCTCACAGCACTGGCCTGAAGGATTTGTCTTTATTTATTTATAATAAAGTTTAGATTTTTTCAAATTACAGCTTTACAAAATTTTTATGAATAGGTTAATGGAAACAAAGGAGATTCTAATTAAAAAATCTTTGATTAATGTTACAGAACCCACAAACTTAATTAGGATACTAAAATAGCAATGTCATTTTCAGTGGGGGATGCATACCAGACCACCCCCCCTAACTGAATAGTTAGAACCCGCAAATAGTTGGAACCCCTATAAAACGCTTCAAATGGTCCGATTTGTTGTAGTTAAAACAAAGTCTAGAAAAACCCACTAAAAATATTAATACTGTATTTTTTTAAATAGTTTTATATATCAGCGAGATATCCGTACTGGTATTATTTTATTATTATTAATAGTGTTAGTTTTTACCAGACCTCTGAGTCTCGAGTAGACTCTTCTCGGGCTGGCTTGGTTCTCAGGGATCAATCCTGGGGAAAAAAAAAAAAAAAAAAAAAAAAAAAAAAAAAAAAAAATAAAAAAAAAAAAAAAAAAAAAAAAAAAAAAAAAATTAGACTTTATTTGAGAAAACCCGTCTTATTTAAAAAATTTATGAATTTAATTAATTGAAAAATCCCTGCTTTCCGCAAGAATATTTTTCATTTCTGAACTCCGCAGATAAATAGATCTTTGCTGGGTCCAATTTGGGCACTCAACAAGCAAATGCTGTACTGTCATGGGTGTTGACATCTGTTACATTTCACTGGGTCAGCATGTGGTGTTGACATCAAGTGACCATGTGAGATCTTGTGTGTCCTATACGTAGCCTTGCTAGGATCACCTCTTTTGCTCTTTCCTCCTGTGAGGATGTCCTCCATGCATAGACTTCAGTTTTTATATTTTTAAGTTTGTTTGTTGTTGGCACCGAGGCCCATCTTCTTTCCAATCCTGGTAAATTAATGTTTTAACTGATTTTACCAGCTGACACTGGGGCATATGAAATTGTTGGAGGGATAGTGCAGGCTAATTTGGCAGCAGAGTCTGCATATTCATTTTCCTTTTATTCCCACGTGTGCTGGGATCCAACATATTTCCATTGATATTCCTGATTGGAGGAGTTGATGAATTTTCATTTGAATTTCCTGTACTATTTGGTTTCCTGATGATTTATACTGTCCCATTGCATCCACAGCGCTACGTGAGTCACTGAAAATTACAGAGACACCCTGCTTTTGCCTCAGATATCATATCTAGAGCCATCCGCACGGCTGCGACTTCAGCAGTAAATACTGATGATATTGAAGGCAGGCTCCCTTCACTCAACATATTTTTCGAACATGCAGATGCTCCTACTCCAACATTATTCCTGGAGCCGTCTGTATATATCACAAACTTGTCGCCTTTTCCCCCAATGTGCTCCAAAGCACGTCGGCGGCACATTTCCGTACCCGTCATTTGCTTTTTGAGTAGGTAAGACAGGGAGGCACAATCTCCACTCCATTCAAAATCCATGGCGGTGGCAAACTCCATTGGTGGGTGAAAAAACTGGATTCACACTATGCATGTTCACCATGTATCTAGCTCTTTTTGGGAAAGAGCTAGTACTATGTACTGGTAATAAAGTAACCCAAATACAAGGTCAAATTACTGGAAATACGTTCCTCTTCAGTTTTAAAAACAAACCAATGAACTGTAATACAAGACATCATCATCATCACACAAACACAACAAACAATATTATTTACTTTTAAGAAATTCACAAAGTTGTCATATAATTGTCTATTTACAATGTGAATAAGACCACTGAAGATGGAACAAGATTCAATCAAATTATTCATGTATTACAGTGAAATTTTGACATGAATTATTCATAAAAAATCGCACGTTAAAAACAAAACCCAAATTTCTTAAAATACTTACAATACCATCAACGGCTTCAACTCTCCGAGCACCAAACAGCATCAGATGTATTGGAGTCACCATAGTCATCTGCTTACAAGACACTGCTCTTGTACGAATCTGGATCAAAATAATGCATACTTAATGACACAGTGAGATGAGAAAAGAAATTATAAAGTAAGTTTAGTGTTAAACAGGGCACAATGTTTCTACAAACCCTCACCATTTACAACAGCCAGATAGTGATCTCCATGAACTGTGCTATTCTAACAACAAATTTTTTCATCAATTTGTTTTTGTCATAACTAACAAAACTGGTGTCTTAACATTAGGATAAATCTTCCAATGCTTGCTTGAAAACCAGTAAAATTATTAAAAAAATAAATTGTGAATACAAGGAACTATTCGCATCTGTGCTTGATCACAAGCAGGGTTGGGTCAATTCATTTTTATCAATTCAAATAAATTCCAATTCAATGAAAATTGTGAATTTATCAAATCCAATTCAATTCCAAATCATTTACAAAAATAAATTATCAATTCCAATTAAAATCACGAGGGTTTCAATTCCAATTCATTATATAATAGATATTTCAAATGAGGGGAGAAACATACCAAATTTGTAACTAATTTGTATTTTTCATAACTAACAAACCTGAGGTCTTAACATTAGGATTTACTAGCGCCAAGCTGGAAACCGGTAGTAATTAAATTAAAAATTACACTTGTGAGATCCAGGGACTAATGGCATCTATACCAGGTCACGGGGCATGTATACCCAGAATGCCCACGGCTACCTGTGACCCACCAGTTATTTTACTACCGCCTTCAAGATAAGACGTGTTACTGTCTATCTGATTTACTAACCTCGGACAAGCTACTCACATCTGTATCAAGTATCAACATTCATCATCCACAAAAAATTATACAGCTTTGTAAGAAACATAAAGCTCACATTTTCAATTAACAAAAACTTGGCTTCCAAAAATTTTGCCTTGGAAAAATGTTACCTCATATAGGCCTATCTCATGAACTCAGGTACTCCAAACTGACTGTGGTAGAAAAACTTAACGAGGGTCACGTGACCCCCTAAAAAAACCGCTTTTCCCCCATAACTTTTTCACTCTCTCCTCCTCCTCCTCCCGTCTCCATCACGCCAGCAGCCACAGTCACCTAAGGTAAAGTTCAGGTTTTACTGTACATGCATATTAAATTTAGTGTTTATATTTAATTTCATTCTTCAATTTTATAATTTTATGTAATTCCTACAAGAATTTTCAACCTTAGTAAACAAAAATAAATGGAAAAATATGAATTGAAATGGTCATTTATGGGTGGGTGGAATGCATTATTTGCTTTTTATAACATTATGGGAAATTCCATTTAGGCCATAAATTTTTTAGGCAACAAAGCAGGTTCCGGAACGGATTACATTCGTAACCCGAGGTATTACTGTATTTCCTATCAGTCTGCCTGAATGAGATGGTGTGTTATAGGTCCAGCGTATGATCATATGAAATATGGTTTAGCCCAAACACCCCATAGCAGCTGACAGGATAGGGCAAGTCAGTCAGGACAATACTTTAAATCTGCAGTGTGTTACAGGACCGCAGTAACTTGTAATGGCTCAGAAAAGTAGAGTTGGAAAACTAAATCAAAATCCTAAATTACCACAACAGCCTATAATCTGTATGTTCTGTTCTTCAAAGCCTAATTCTATCTATAAAGATATATCTACATATTCATAACATGTTCAAGATTGACAAGCCTAATTCCTGTCAGTTTACCTAAGTGAAATGGTGTGTAACAGGTCCAGCTTATGATTATATGAATATAGTTTCCAAACACCACAGTATCTGACAAGATAGGGCAAGTAAGGCAGAACAAAACTTGATCTGGACTGTGGGTACAGGGACGGAATGGGTATGACCCAAAACAGTAGTTGGAAAACTCAGAATTTTTTTTATGATAATCCATAATTCTTATGTTCTATTCTTTATAGCCTAATTTTATCTGTATAAAGCTAATCTCTTCATAACATGTCATGTTCAAGAATGCATGCTTTAATTCCTCTTGTTAGCCTTTATGAGATGGTGTGTAATGGTTCAGCTTATAATACACAAGATCTGTTATACATATTATAAGGCTGTATCAATCAAGTCACATCAAATGGCAGCATTTTAGCATCATTTCATATCAATTCACCACATTTTACCATCAATTCATGTCAATTCATCTTAAGTTTTTGGCATCAATTCCAAATAAATTGCAATTATTTCAAAATTTCTTTTTTTAATTTCAATTCATGCAATTTTAGCATCAATTCAAATTCAATTCATAATTGACCCCAAACCTGACCACATGGTCTGTGGGATCTCCTACAATCCCTTAAGCATCTTGTGATAGCATCAGTTATTCTTCCAACCCAATTAAACTGTCAAGAGGGGTAATTCAAGGTTTGTTACAATAATGTACTGTATCGCTTAAAAACATACCAACTGTAGTAAGTCTCTCAACTGAGATGTAAAAGATATGTAAATTCACTAAACATAAAATCTTAATAAAAATGAAAAAGTGCGAGTTTCTCTTGTTAACATGTTACAAAACACTACACAATTACTGTGTGCAGCCCACTTCTCTTTCTCTCTAGCTCAGTATTTTTATTGTATTAAGTGTGCTATGTACATTGTGTGTGTATCTCCATGTAACAGTATGCACCGTATGTTTCTTTGGTTAAAAATTATTTTCCATACAGGCAATGGTGTTTGCCTGCCTGCCTGCCTGTAAAAGAAAACAAGAATAGAAAAGAATAGAATAGAAAAGAAAAGAAAAGAAAAGAAAAGAATAGAAAAGAAAAGAAAAGAGAGAGAGAGAGAGAGAGAGAGAGGAGAGAAGAGAGAGAGAGAGAGAGAGAGAGAGAGACATTTACAGTAATCCACACAATGAAGTGAGAATATTTACATTAAATTTACAAGATTTTCATTCTCAGTTCATTTGTTAATTACAAGTAAATTTGACTTCAATGAGCAATATAAATGTGAGCCTCTTTCCTCATCCTTTCTCTTTCTCTGAAAATTTTTCCTGTTATTTCACTCTAACTATGATAAAGTACCATCTTTTAATGCAATCTGATAAATGTGTGTATAACAGTAAATAGTGTATTGCATATTTATTCAATGTTTGAATCAATGATATACCTCTTATACCAAATACAATAGCCTAGACTAGCAGTTTACAATGCATTTCTGTAAAAAAAAAATCTAAAATCCAAAATTAAATTTTTCTCTCAAACCTATGAATTGCACTCAAGTCAGCTGGACCAAGTTTTAATTTTATACATAAATATTGCCTTTATAAAAAACCATTTCTCTCTCATCAACAAAAAATTTGACTTGGTGCACATCTATGGGGTTCAAGAACTATTTGGGAAAATTTTTACAGGTCTAAAAATAGAAGGATCCTTCTATTGATTTCTTAGAAGCACGATACAGTGTTTATATTGCATAATATACATATATATATATATATATACACACACACACACATATATATATATATAAATATCTTACCTTTTCTCCAAATACAAAGAATGGTGATGGGTAATGAATTTCCTTGTTACTGCAATTAACAGAAGATTTATGGATGAGCGCAGCTTTCGACTCCTGTGTTAGCACCTGAAATATAAAAAAATATTTGAAAATGTAAACTTGGAAGTAATATACAAAAATTATTGAAAATGTACTTGGAGTATTTCTTACAAATTATTGATTCAAATAAATTATATTTAAATTTCAGTAACCTCAATTAGACCAAACTTAATTGATTCTTCAGTACAGTGGGTTTAAACTAACCTTTCGTTTTTCCTTATGAACACAAACATTAGGGTAATGTCCTAAAGTCATGAGACCTACTAAGACATCAACTTTAGGATCAGGGCCAACAAAATTGTAGGTCTGTGGGAGAAGACACTCCTCTGGGAAGCCAGCAGCTACCATTAGCTCTTTAAGCTGGTTCTGTTGAAATAGATCTTTACTATAAAAGAATTACACGAAGCCAAAGTTCATCTGTTTCAGAAGATGTAAAGTCATTCTACCACATTACTAATTGAAAACTATTGATTTTCATATGACTAAGTTACAGAGATATTTACCAACATACCTCTCATGTAGCTTTAACAATAAAAGGCTAAAATCATGAGGTACACAGAGGTACACAAAAGCTACTAGATCAATGTATAGTACCTTAGCTTCCCAAGTTACTCGCAGAGTTGGCATCGAAAGTCCCTTGTAATCACAGAAATTGATTTCAGCATCCTCACCACCCACACGAGCCTCTTCCCAGCAGTTAAATGCATTGAGGGCTGCTATGTGATCACTAAAACGGTTGCCAGAGAATGCTTTCTGGAAAGGACTCAGTCTCCTAAATTCAGGAGCTGTGGATAAAATCAACTTTGAGAAGAATGCAGCGAGTTCAGCTTAACAAAAATATTCCACAAAATATCATTACAATAAATAAGGTTATATACCATTACTGCCTAAAAATTATGTTCACATCAAAACCCGATGCAAATACATACGAATGATAAAGATTTCTGGGGAAGTGGAATTATGGGCAGCTATTGTACACATCGCATCTCCACAGAAGAAAATTGATCCTAAAATCACCATCTTCCCTAACCGTGGCTCAATGGGTAAACGTGCCAATATTCGCCCAAGGGGAGTTAACTCATCGTGTCTATCCAAACACTTCATTTCTGAAAAAGATTAACAAAATTTACCCCACCAGCTTTGAATGTGTCATCTGGTTCAAAAAGCTTCTGCCATCAGCCAACTAAACGTCACAACTTCTACTCGGCAAAAGCAGCGCATTCAACTTCTCAAAACTGATGCAAAGACATCAATTTCTTAAGCAAAAAATTCTAAATCAGTTATTCAATATTGTCAGGTAGAATACTTTTCCATCATTTCCAGATAATGCAGTTCTACTCAAAATTTAACCAAATAAAGGTTTTTGGCAAAATATCTAATGCAATACACAAATCAGTAACATTCACTGTTAAAAACTACAATGATATAAAATTCATTTCAATGAAAAGTGAACAACACATTTCTGGTGATCTTACCCATTACAAAACTTGAGGAATCCCAATAAGTTACTCATAATGTGCAACATGAATACTACCTACATATCCAATTGAAAGATCTCGCCTTCAAAATGTTAAATCTCAAAGCTAAAGTACATCATTACTACAGTACCTCTTAAAATTACTTCAGCTTCAATTACAGCATCTATGGGGGGTGCCTGCACTGCCTTTGAAAGGAACTCTCCAATGGATCCAAGACGCAACAACTTGATCGACAGGGAAACTTCATGAAGTGGTGTTCGGAACATCTCAGGAGTCATATGTTCATCAAGACTGTCAAAGCGTGCCTGTAAATATAGCATGTTCAGAAATGCCTGTGAAGCACTTAAAAAGGTCACATCAGCCCATCTCCTTATATACATTTAAACTTTCCAAATCTTGTTGATTACTGGCTCTATTTTTATTGTACTGTATAATAAACCTGCAAAATCTGTATCACTACTTACACAAACACCTTCAATGGATATGGTTTCTACATCATCATTCACTTCATTACTGATGAAAAATGTACAGGTTACAATTTACCCCTAAACACAACAAATGCTCATGTAGTCTGGTAAAAGTAAGTAATAATGTTAAAACTTTAAATGCTAATAATTCTGCTACTGACCATGGTCCAAAATAAGATTCTTCCAGCATTTAAATGTCTATTTTAAAATGCCATGCTACTTCCCCATTTAATGCCTGCTACTTTACTCCATCTTTCTCAGCCATGTCTCTCATGGTCTAACTGTCCCTCATCTTCCTTCAGAAAACCCTTCTACTGTACTTTCTACATAAGTTTTTACTCATTAACAATGAATTTATTGAGTTTTCTAAAAAATATTCCCTCCCTATAAAACAATTAACAAGTCTGCTAGGTGACATCAACTTTCTATCCACTATGATGAGTGATTTCAAAATGTGATATACCCCACTAACAACAAGACATAAAAATCATAGCGAGTTTCACATTTGTAAATGAATACATAGTTCAACAAACCTCACTATACCATTTATAGATACCCGTCAGCTTGGCAAAAGAAAATATGAAGGCAGCCAAAAATTGAATTATCAACTTACTTTACTGCAAAGATGGAAGCAGAAACCAGGTCTGACTCTCCCTGCACGACCCTTTCGTTGCTCAAGATTTGTACGTGATGCCCAAACGGTGGCATAATTTGTCATGTTGTTATGAGATGTAAAGAGCTTCATTTTTGCTTTGCAGGAGTCAATCACAAAGACGACATCATCGATAGTGATTGAAGTTTCAGCAATATTGGTAGCAAGGATAATCTGAAAATGTATAATAACAGGAGTACTAACTGGTAAAACTAATTAATTGGCCACATTAATCACAGTAACAAGAAAGGGAGATGTCAGAAAACAGTAGAATCCTACCTTAGTCACACCTGGAGGTACAGGTTCAAATACTCTTCTCTGATCTTCACGGGGCAATTGAGAATGCAATGGTAAGATACAGTAATCACGACTACCTGAAAATGAGATAATAAACCACAATGGAAGTAAGTGAATTTCAACATTTTTGGCATACAAGAGTACAGTGGACCCCCCTTATTTGTGGGGGATGTGCACCAGAGGCCCCCCCTCCCAACCCCCCCGCGAATAGCTAGAATCCATGAATATTCAGAAGCCCTTAAAAAAGTTTAAAACTGGCTATTTTGTTAGTTCATACTCAAGAAAAACCCACTAAAATGGTTATAGTTTTTAAAAATAGTTTATCACAAAAAGTGCATTTAATTATGGAACTGATATGAAAATACAGTAATTTGTGGATATTCTCATAGAAAAACATATTGAATTTCCCATGAATAATGGGTAGATGTGGTTCATAGAGAAATCCAGAAATATGCAAGACTACGAATACAGGGGGTTCAATGTATAACCATGACAAACAGCAAGTAGCTACAATATTAGGTCTCATGGTTAAGGTACATATAAAACAATGTACATAACTGATAGAATCTCTCTTCATCTTGTAGCCTAGAGCTGTGTAAGTGACCTAGATTTATAAAACAATTGTAGCAAATTAAGAAGCTTAACTTCTAACAACATTTTTGTAAGAGACATGGAGAAATGAAGAAACTCACAGTACATGTTCTGGAGGGTTTCATTCATTAATACTATATTCATTCATTCACGCCTTACTAAAGAGGAGCTCCAATAACTTACTGAATGCTGGATGATGATTCAGATGTTTCATTAGAGCAAATATAAGATTCCACCCAGGAAGAAACACCAAGACAGCCCCAGGAGTGTTGAGGTCCCTTATGTATTTCAGCAATGCTTCGATGAGCTCGAAGCTCAAATCCTTTTCACTCATCATAGCCATTGAACGTTTAGTTTCATTCGAGTACTCATCTGATTTCACATAATTCATATTTTCTTCAGGTTCATCACCAGGCAGATCATCATCCTTGTCCTACCAAAGCATAATGATACTTGCATTAAGGAAAAATTTTAACAAGCTTCTCTGGATTTGGAAATTAAGTTTTATCTTGGGTAATGATTAGTAAAAAAAAAAGTGTTAGTCATCAAATTCCCATCTTTCTTCATCTTCTACTTCAGTTGAAGATGTAAAAATTTAAGTAGACAAATGAAATTGAAAATATGTTTAAATTACAAATCATTCAGACATTAACAACACTGGATTCATAAATTCTGTTTATTTGTGCAACCATAAATTTCTTCAAAATAAGTATTTTATACAACAATATGGTTAATCTTGCAATTGTCTACTTAATCTTACTATTGTTACTTAATTAATAATTGAACTGAACACTCGACTAATGTACATCCACTCACACTTTTTCTACTTTCTTCTGCAATACTCTCTTGCCTTTGTTTATGCTCTATTTACAAATGGACATAAGTCTAGAGTAGCTTGCTTCAATAGTTAATTTCAAAGTACTTTCTTGTGACAAAGACATTGAATAACCCAGGCACATTATGAATAACCAGGTTCACATATGATGCATCCATGATTAACAATAAATTTTATATAATCAGCAAAACTGCAAACTGAGTCTTCAAACTATCTACAAACTCCCTACACAGCTGCTATTCATAATTAAGGACAAATGTCTGAAGATAACATTTCAACACCACAAGCTCTGAGGTGCAGACAGTACTAACCTTCTTGTTTTTCTTCTTGCTGTCAGGAACAGGAACGAACTTGGTAAGCTCAACACAATCTTCTAAGAAGTACTGCTGTACAGGGAAAGCCCGACCAGAAATTTCTACCACAACAGGGTTTTCAAAATAATCTGAGAACAGACTTATATCTATGGTGGCTGACATAAGAATGATGCGAAGATCTGGGAATGCACGGACCTGTCAATAATAATAATAATAATAATAATAATAATAACTATAATAATAATAATAATAATAATATAATGTTAATAATAAATATAATAATATAAATATAATAAATAATGAATTAAAATTAAATACTAATAAATAATAATAATAAGAATAATATAATAATAATAATAACAATAATAATATAATAAAAAATAATAATAAATAATAATAATAATAATAAAATAATAATAATAAATAATAATAATAATAATAAATAATAATAATAATAATAAAATAATAATAAATAATAAAATAAACAACAACAACAACAAACAAATAATAATCAATAATAATCATAATAATAATAAATAATAATAAATAATAATAAATAACAACAACAACAACAACAATAATAATAATAATAATTAAAAAAAAAAAAAAAAAAAAAAAAAAAAATTACAAACAGAAAAATACCAATGTAAGTTGCAATTACATGGGCTTTTTCACCTTGACAGATTTCAAAACATCACTTCATTGTAAATATGGGTGTAAATATGGGTAACATTACTTCATTGTAAATATGGATATATATACATATACACCAACAGCAAATACAATCATATGCAGTTTAAAAAACATGCTTACTGCATTGCTTCCTGAAAAACTCTTGAAACAGATTAAAAAAACTTACCATATCACGAAGAACAATAAGGATGAAATCTGTATTGATGTCTCGCTCATGAATTTCATCAACAATGACATGGGATACACCTCTCAAACCAGCTTCTAGTTTTCGAAGGAGAACACCTACTGTGCAGAAGAGCACTCCACCATAGGGCCTTGGGAGAATGGACTCAAACCTCACTGAATACCCTACACTGTTACCCAATTCCTCTCCGCGTTCCTGAGCAACACGATCTGCCACTGAAACTGCAGATATTCGTCTGGGCTGGGTGACGATAATGTTACAGTATGCACCTGAACCCGACTGGATACAGTCATCAAGTATGTACTGACAAACCTGTTAAAAACAAAAATAAATGTGGTAAGATGAGTGTGTTTAGAGTAGCTTACAACTTCTGTAATTAGGTTTGGACAAAGGATAAAATAATTTTTGTTATAGATTGAATATTAGACATTCACTGAGTAATAAAATATAGTTTCCACATTAGCATTTAAAACAGATACAAAGTAAACAATAGAAAAATTTACAAATGAAATGTGTAAAATTCAGAACAAGATGCAGCTGGCATTGCAAAATAAAAGAACCTTTAGTGCCATCTAAAGTCAAACTGAGCCACTGTTGGGGTTCAGCATCTTGTCCTAATCAGAAGCAAAACTACAATAAATCAGCATTCGGTCCCTCAAAAAATACCAAATTTGTAACTAATTTGTATTTTTCATAATTAACAAACCTGAGGTCTTAACATTAGGATTTACTAGCGCCAAGCTGGAAACAGGTAGAATTAAAATTACACTTGTGAGATTCAGGGACTATTGGCATCTATACCAGGTCATGGGGCATGTATACCCAGAATGCCCTCGGCGTCCTGTGACCCACTAGTTATATTTCTAACCCAGTTTAGACTGCTAGAGGGGTGGTTCGAGGTGGGTCTTTACCTGTTAAGACCTCAGGTTTGTTAGTTATGAAAAATACACATTCGTTACAAATTTGGTATTTGTTCATATACGGAACAAACCTTCGGTCTTAACATTAGGATAGACTTACTTATTGGAGGGAGGTGAGTCTCTATAACTGACTGGGAGTTTGCCACCTCATCCATTTCCAAATATTAGGGGAATTCCAAAAGAATGGACAATGAACCTAGAACCAAAGATATAAGCGAATCTATTGGTTTCCCTCACTGGGTGCTGATACCATTCTATGATTTATACATTATGGGAGAACAGAGAACCTTCCCTTCTCATAAACTACTCTTGTCCCTTGTATCTGGATCCACCCTCACCCCTCTCTTCCCTATTACCTACAGGGGTGTGTTGCTACTGAGAAGTATACCATAACCTAAGATAACTTCACAGTATGGCTGACCACCTCACCTGCATCTAGTCCGTTCCAGCATATGATGGTACCCTCCTTCATACTGCCCATAGGTAAAGGAGTAGAAAGAAAGTAGTAAAGAAAAAAGACCAGATATCCCATTCATTCTACTTTCATACCTTCATCTTAGACTAGACACATACTGACCCGCCAGGGGTACTGGATGAGCTATATATCACTTGCTGGCCCGCCACCACTGGAACCAAGGAAAAAGTGTCCAAGGATCTATGGGCAACGTCTTTTAAATAAAATGAGGTGAAAGTTGTTTGTCATTTCCAAACACCAGCTTTCAGAATTCTCTCCACAGACATCTTTTTCTTAAATGCCAAAGAAGCACTCAAGCCTCTGATGTCATGAGCTCTAGCTCTCTCCTGGCTATTTGACTCCCTGTCTTCTATCATGTAGGCATTCCTGATCGTCTCCCTTAGCCTAAACGATATTGTATTCCTGGACACTTCCTTCTTGTTCCGTCCTGTACTTACGAACAACCTCCGGCACCCCAGCCTGAGGTGCCTTGTCCTTCTTAAGTACTCTCTTATTACCCTGACGGGGCACAGAAGCATCTCATCTTTGTCATTGTCTACAAAGTCTACCAAGGAAGGTATGGAAAAGGAGTCGAATCAGCCGTCCATTATTGCTGGGTTTTGAGTCTTGGCCACGAATTCCGGAACAAACTCTAATACCATTGACTTCCAACATCTCGAGTGCTTTATGAGATATGACAGGCCATGTAGCTCCCCCACCCTTTTGGTTGAAGCTAGGGCCAATAAGAAGACTGTCTTCAGGGTCAGGCTCCTATCTGTAGACTGCCTTAGTGGTTCGTAGGGGGGTTTTGTCAGACTACTCAGTACCATGGTCAGATCCCAATCTGGGGCTTTTAGTTCCCTGGTGGACATGACTTAAAAGCTCTTCATCAGCATGGCCAACTCCCATGAAGACGAAATGTCCACCCCTTTCATTCGTAAGACTAAGGCTAGAGCAGCTCTGTACCCCTTCACTGCAGATACAGACATATGCCTTTCTGTCCTGAGATATACCAGAAAGTCTGCTAACTGCTGAATAGCGGTACTGAGTGGAGACAAGTTCCCTCTACAACACCAATCACAGTATGCCGACCACTTTCCATGGTATACTGCCGCAGATGATTTTCTGATATTTCCTGCCATCTGAATTGCTGTTTTTTGCAAAAACCCTCTCGCTCGGAGGAAATACTTGAGTCTCCACCCGTGAAGCGATAGGGACTTCACCGACTGGTGGTACCTCTCCATGTGCGGCTGACATAGTAGGTTGCTCCATGGGGGTAACACTCTCGGCATGTCTATAAGGAGTTCCAGCAGGTCTGGGAACCACTCTGCCTTTGGCCATAAAGGAGCTACCAGGGTCATTTTGAGGTTCTGAGTAAGGAGGCATGCCATCCAACCTTACCTTCTTTCTAGCTTTAAGCACATTTTTAATCAAGTTGCTTACGTATAGACACTTCATCAAGATATATTTTGTCTGAGAGAATGAAAACTAAGACAGGATTCATTAAAGAAAGTACAGTCAGAAGGGACAAGAGTGTAGTTAACCCTTAAACGCCGAAGCAGTAAAAAAAAAATGTCTCCCGTGTGCCGGAGGTGTTTCAGAGTGAGCGCGGAAGCGGAAAAAATATTTTTTTCAAAAAATCACAGCGCGCTTAGTTTTCAAGATTATGAGTTCATTTTTGGCTCCTTTCTTTGTCATTGCCTGAAGTTTAGTATGCAACCATTAGAAATGAAAAAAATTTATCATTATCATATATAAATATGCGATATATGATAGCGCAAAAACGAAATTTCAGATTTAATTGTATTCAAATCGCGCTGTGCGCAAAACGGTTAAAGGTAACAAGTTACTTTTTTTGTGTTGTAATGTACACTAAATTGCGATCATTTTGTTATATAACACATTGTAAAACGATAAAAGCAACACAGAGAAAATATTATCACAAAATAATGCATGAATTCGTAACGCGCGGACGTAAACAGATATTTTTTTCAAAAATTCACCATAAATCTAAATATTGTCCTAGAGACTTCCAATTTCTTTCAGAATGAAGACAAATGATTGAATATTACTATACTATAAGAATATTAGCTTACAAATGCAGTTTTCGACCATATCTGACGAGTTAAAGTTGACCGAATGTCGTTTTTTTTATATATATATTTTTTTTTATATGCAATTATTTTGGAAATAAGAAAAGCTACAACTTCAAATATTTTTAGTTTTATTCTACTGAAATTGCGCACATTTTCATATATAAAACTCTATGAAATGCCTAAATATGAAACGGAGCAAATCCTTCCGAGAATGGGACGTACACATTTCGGAGATTTGTGGCAGAGAATCCGCGTGCGGAGGGAAGGAAAGTTTTTTTTTTTTTTAAATTCACCATAAATTTAAATATTGTGCTAGAGACTTTGAATTTGTTCAAGATGAAGATAAATGACTGAATATTAACTCGACTGTAAGAGTTTTTTTAGCTTACAATTGCGTTTTTCGACCACTTTCGGTAGAGTCAAAGTTGACTGAACGTGGTTTTTTTTTCTTTTTATCGTGATTTATATGCGAATATTTCAAAATGAGAAAAGCTACAACCTTCAATTATTTTTGTTGTATCTACATGAAATTGCGCACATTTTCATATATAAAACTTTATGTAACGGCTAATTTAAAATGGTGCAAACATTACCACAATCGCACGTATGATTTTTTCGGAGAGAGTTACCGGCGCAGACGTAAAGAAAATGTTATTTTTTTCATAAATTCACCATAATCGAAATATTGTGCTAGAGACCTTCCAATTTGTTGCAAAATGAAAGTAAATGCTTGAATATTACCAGAATATAAGCGTTTTAGCTTACAATTGCGTTTTTCGCTATTTCGGTGAGTCAAAGTTGACCGAAGGATGAAAATTTGTCACTTATCATTTTTTACTATGAACCATATTTCAAAATTGATAAAAGCTACAACCATGGGTTGTTTTTAGTTGTAATTTGTGCATGAAATTGCGCACATTTTCATATATAAAAACTTTATGTAACGGCTAATTTAAAATGGTGAAAACATTACCACAATCGCATGTATGATTATTTTCGGAAGAGTTTTACCGCGCGGGACGTAAGGAAAAAGTTTTTCATAAATTCACCATAAATTGAAATATTGTGCTAGAGACTTCCAATTAGTTGCAAAATTAAGGTAAATGGTTGAATATTACTAAAATATAAGAGTTTTAGCTTACAATTGCGTTTTTAGACCATTTCGGTAGAGTCAAAAGTTGACCGAAGGTTGAAATTTTGGCACTTATCGTTATTTATATGAAAATATCTCAAAACTGATAAAAGCTACAATCATGAGTATTTTTTTGTTGTGTTCTACATAAAAATGTGCACATTTTCAAATATAATACTCCATGTAACGGCTAATTTAAAATGGTACAAAAATTATGTCAAAGTGACAAAATAATTTCCGAGATGTGTCACAGATACTTTTTAGTGCGGTAAGAAAGAAATTCGTGCTTGCGCGCCTGCGAACGATTGTAAACTAAACAACACCTTGATCCGTGAACTCCCAGCATCCCCCAAGGCGCGTGATTCAAGAGTTTTCGGCTGGTAGGCCTGAAAAGTATTTTTCCGCGAATTTTTAAAAAAACTTTTGTATGTCGACGTAAAATACGTCCATGTCGGCACCCGAGAGACAAAAAAATGTTCAACGTAAAATATGTCCAGTCGGTCGTTTAAGGGTTAATACATCAAATTATAGTGTGAAACATTTTGCAGCTAAGAGCCATTGGGTTACCCTGCAAGCACATGCCAACTGTATGTCAAATGAAAGAATTTTTGTTTTGTTTGTTTCCCTTAGTTACTCCCATCTTTGTTTGACAATAAAAAAGTACCATGCTCCTATTTTTATTTTTTTTACTCAATTTTAATTTTTTTTACCTAATTTACTTTTGTTAAGCAATTTCCATTAGAGCTTTGCTGGAAGGAGCTTCAGAACCTCCTTGAAAAATGATTGATCGATGAATAAAGTCAATAACCTGCTCATAAGAAGCAAGAAACTCCCGATTCTCTTACTTCCTATGCTTCAAAATCATTTTCTTCCGCCACTGAAGAAGGTATATCACTCCTATCACCAGACAAACATCTGTGGGATTCAAGGCCACTCAATCATACGGCTGCGGCACCAGTGTTATCTAATGGCTGATCCTCACTATTTCTTGAAAAACCGCCAGGTGAACATGATTGGTGATACCTTTCACTGCTCCTTGACTGAGAACGAGAATGCTGCCTATTCCTTCAGGCTGATGGTTCCGTGAAGCAGTGCAAGAGTCATTAACATTTCTATGGTCGTCAACTGCGGCTGTTGGGGATTTTGACCTTGATCTTTCGGCCCAGGGGCAAACCACAACTTCACAATTTGCCCTGCCTGTTAAATGAATGAACTCCTTCATTTAATGTGTCTACAAACATTATTATTAGTTCTTTTAATTGGTGCATTGTCATCCTTTCTCCTCACCTTGAACAGCCTTACAGGAGAGCTGGGACCTGCTCACCTGTCTTGTAAACCGATGAACTCCCACTGCAATTCTTGAAATGCTCTCGAAGAATGCCCAAAATTCTTTTCCGTGATCCTTACAACCACACCCACAGCACCATCCACCCCACCATTCAACGACTTCTTCTGCTGTGATAATGTATTAAAACGATGGCCGTCATTCTTTGTTTTGGCGCTAACAACTAGAACTTTAGCGCTTTCCTTCAAACAGGGGTGTGACAGTCCTGGCTCGAAGATGAAGAAGAAATTATCTTCTCTTAGCACAGGGATTAGCCACAAAGTCCCTTATCCTCCAATGTTTGACTGGAGCACGCACCGATGTCATTGAAGCTTGCGACGACGCTGAACCAGGAGAAGAAGAACAAGACGACAACAATGCCTTGCGTCTTTTCTTCTGCATTCCTTATAAATTTTCTCTTCTGATGCTTGCAATTTCTCCACAACAGTGCGTGCCACTGAATCCAAAAGAGTAGTTCTATTTGCAGACACTGAAGATGCAAGGGTGGAAGGAGGCTGTGGCATCATGTCAATCGACATGTTGGAGTTGTCAGCAATGCAGGTCCTGACTGTGAGGTTATTGTGCTTGATGGAAAACGCGAGGCTGATGCTGGTAGCCCTACGGGAACAGCAAAGTGAGATCTAAGAGGCTGTGGTGCTGGTATCATATGCGTTGCTGCAGATATCATGGCATTCACCCCCATATATTGGAGACCAGGGGGAGAAGAAACACATGGAGGGAGGCAAGACGCCATATAGTGAGTCAACAAGACATACAAGGTTCGTACCCCTGACAGGCCTAACACCTGCCACTTACATATCCTCCATAGTCTTTTCCTCCCCACTGGGAAGGAAGGGAGGCATAAATAGGTACAAAACCACCCAAAAGCCTAAATCATTGGGTGAACCCGACAGGGTATGGGAAGCATTTAGGATAGGTGGAGAAACTCATGGATCAGTATCACAATTAGCAGAACAAAGATGAAGGCACTTTGTCACCCAAAGATGTAGGTGTCTCCTCTCTCCAGTACTGACCCTTTTCATAAAACTTTTTCCCTTGTTTCACCAACAAACGACATGCAGAACAAGGATTAGTAATTGTACATACATTTTCAATGCACCTACTACATGCCATGTGTGGATCCATGGATAACCAATGTATAAAATCTCAAACAAGGGAACCAACTAATAACTGGGCATTTCCTGTTTCTTACAAGATCCTGAGAAACCCGTCGGGGAGGTAAAAAGATCCATGATATCCTGATACCCATACAAACCAACAACAATTTACACACACTGAAACATGATATTGTTATGATACAATAAAGTTTTATACATACTTACCTGGCAGATATATACATAGCTATTACTCCGTCGTCCCCGACAGAAATTCGAATTTCGCGGCACACGCGGAGGTAGGTCAGGTGATCTACCCCCCGCCGCTGGGTGGCGGGAATAGAACCATACCCGTTTTCTAATTCATATTTTTTCTTCCAGCTGTCTCCTGAGGGGAGGCTGGGTGGGGCCATTTAATTGTATATATCTGCCAGGTAAGTATGTATAAAAATTTGTTGTTTATCATAAACAATATCATTTTTTATACATTCAACTACCCGTCAGATATACATAGCTGATTCACACCATTGGTGGAGGGTAAAAGACAGCTATTACTGAATATACAGGTAAACAACATACGTTGTAGGTAATAAATAAATAAAAACCTTGTTGGTTCCTATGTGTTTAGACGAAGGGTCGACTTCCTAGCTATTGCTAGTAGTCTGCTTCGTCTCAAGAGCCTCAGCGAGGATGTTGACCTATGGCTAAGAGTTTCTTAGTAGATCTTTCGTCCAATGGGGTCTTATCCACTTACTTTGACAGAATCTAGTGGTCATTTGTCATGGGGTCTTATCCACTTACATGACAATACACCAATGCCTATTGGCATAATTTAAGGAGCACAACACCGATCCCGATCACCTGATCCTAACACGAGGGTTTGTGCTTAATTTGAAAAGAGCTATCCCCAAACTCATTTCAAAATAAACCCAGAAAAAGAATACACTTATGTTAAAAAAAAAAAATTAAAAAATAATTCACTAGTTTAAGGATCAGGTGTCGTCTCCCTATCCCAGTCCAGCAACGCATCCGTGGACACGTATAAGAAAGAGAGAAGGATCTCTCATAGGCCCACTTGATCTCCTTCGTGCAAAGAGGAGTCAACACAGAGTTGCATCTCCCGTTATTACAGCTAATATGTCTCTCCACGACATATTGTTATGGAAAGAACAAGAATTGTTAAAAGCCCGCACTTCAAGCGCTTTTAATTCTTAGCTGTTTGAAGGAATCGTCGAGTTACTCAAGAAGTGCTTTAGAGATTCCACTGTTCCAAAGAAGACCAGGGCTTTCTTTGAAATAGAACTCTTCTGGATGAAGCCCAGAGCCTGGCTTGCGCCTGGCTGGCGCTTCTTTCGCCTGCCTGGCGTCTCGCGCCTGGCAGGCGCCTGGCTGTCACCTCGCGCCTGGCTGGCGCTTCGCTTGCCTGGCGCCTCGCGTCTGGCTGGCTCCTCGCGCCTGGCTGACTTCTCCCCACTTGCTGGAGATTCGAGCTTGTTAAGTGTCTCGATGAAAACTGGCAATGTCCACCTCGGACACTTTATTTGCCTGATTTATTCGCCTCTAGCGCATCTGCGCCAGATTGGAGGCCTACTCCTTCTCCTCATCAGACAATGACAGGTGTTTATTTGGACTGTCTTGCTCTGGCGTCTTACGCCTGTTTGGCATTTGGCGCCTGATTGGCGCTACCATTGTCCGAAAGTCTGGAACATCCACAATCGTTTATCAGGAGAATGGAAAGGGTGGAAGAAGTTCTTTCACTTTGAGCTATGGCCTCCGTAACAAGGGGAGGTAATTTTAGTCCTAGCACTCCAGTAGACGATAGGAAATCTAATAGTCCGAGAGACCCAGTCTTCCTCCGAGGAGGATCATACTTGATGATTCTGTTTGCTAACGAGCCACGTCTTCCTAATGTTGAGAGTTTCTCTTGTTGCAAAATATCCCCTATCCTTGCACGAAGGCAGGGAAAAAAAAAAAAAAAAAAAAAAAAAAAGAGCCTGGAAGTCTAAGGAGATTCTGAGCTGAAATTGGGAGGATTCCCTGATTTTCTACGCTCTTTAAATATCTCTTCGAACCTTCTGGGGAAGTGGTTTTTTTAAGCCCTCATCGTATTCCAAGACTCTGTCAGCAAACGTTTAAACCTTATCTCCTTTTGTAGATGAGAATGTAAATACATTGCCTGGACAACAAATCCTTTATCTGAAAGCGTTGATCCAGGAATAAAAGGTTTTAGTTCTTTTGCCAAACATACCATGCCTAGCAGGAACCATTGCCTAGTCTTTCTAGAATTTGATTCCAGATTCCAAGCCCAAAATTTCACTTGTCATTTTGTCCTTTAGTACCAAGAGAACATTGATGAGGAGCAGTTCCATCTTGTCAGAACACGGAATCTGAGGCCCAAATAGGATCCCATTGTAATTATAAGATCTCCTAGTCTTGTCGTATAGAGGTATTGTATAAGATCCCGAAGATCTTAATGCTCTGCTATCTCCAATTCCCTTTATAGAGACAGAGTATATGCCTTTTACTGCGTTCTTTGATAGCAGAAATATACAAAGGTGATTCTTCCCTCTGAAAGGGAAGAAAAAACCGCTATGTGGTTCACATAGGTATCGGAAGAGGACAGTTTCCTCATTCCCTCTAGCACGATCTGCAGTAATCATATACTTATTCATGACTACTGTCATTTACCTTGAAACATCCTCTCATTCATGTCCACTTCTGGTCAGTCTGCACGCAGACAGACTCAGAGTGGAGAGGTTGTTTTTAAGTCCATTTAAAAATAGATGCTGAAAGAATATTCAGACTGTCTTGAAAAGACTTCAAAAACTTGCTGTGAGAAGAACGTGACCTCTGTGAATCCAACCTCTCTAAGTCTAAAATGAGGCATAACGTATTATCCTCTCTTTCTTTGACGCCCTTTGTCTTACATTCTGTAAAGAGTTTATATTTTAGGGGAAAAAGGACTAAATTTTATTCCCCTTTCTATAAAATAAAGATGGCGTAGATTGCTACCTCTCTCTTATATTCTTTCTTCCCGTCCTTGTGCCTGGGCGAACGAGAGAACGGAAAATTCTATCATTGTTATTCAGCAAAACAACAAATTATTATTATCCTATTCTCCTAATAAATGATCCAGGATCGAGGAGAATCATTCAGATTCCTATCCTAGGACATCAGGCCGTAATGTACGTTTCAGATTACTTGAAAAGCCTCCTCACCCAATACTGAGAGCTCCTACGAGTCTTTTCCAGTACCAAAACATTACAAGGTCTCCCTTGTTATATGTTTACATGGGAGTAGGATAATATACCATCCTGTTAATAACAATGAAAGAGGAGAAAAAGGAGCTGCATGGTTCAAGGGACTAGCCGAAACGTGCAATAAAAAGTGGTTGCCAAGGTCTTTCTAAAACCTGCACCCAGATTAACTTATGAGTCCGATATATTTTCTATCACTTGTCTCATAAGGTTGAGGAAAGCGAGAGACCTTTAAAAGATATCAGTTCTCTTCACCCATGTAAAGGTCTATAAAGCAGAAAGAACCCACTTATCCTGACACGTACTACGTTCGCCTGTGCGATATCTAGAATAATTGTCAGTAGAGGTTGATCTGACAAAGAGTTTCTCCCAAAACAACTCCTCTTGCCAGGAAAGAAGTCGCTCACGCGACCACTATGTTACCTGACATGAAGAAGTCTGTTCTTGTTAGAGACTTCCGCAATTTCAGTTAAATCCTGACAAGGGCCCACGGCCGCCTGTGCGATAACTTGTGTCCCTGTCAGGAAAAAACTGATCTTGTGTCAGTTCTCAAAGAGGAAACTCTTGGAAAGTCTATCTCCAAATACTGAGAAATTGGAGATCCTGATGTCTTGCGCCTGGTTGGCGCCTCGCTCCTGGGAGGCGTCACGCTTCTGGCTGGCGTCTTGCGACTTGCAGCGTCCTCGCGTTTTCCTGGCGCCTCTCTCCTGGGAGGCGTCACGCCTCTGGTTGACGTCACGCGCCTTGGAGCGTCCTCAGCGCTTGCCTCGCGCCTCTCTCCTGAGAGGCGTCACGCTTTCTAGTTGACGTCTCGCGCCTCGAAGCGTCCTGGCGCTTGCCTAGCGCCTCGCTCCTGGGAGGCGTCATGCTTCTGGCTGGCGTCAACCGCTTTGGAGCGTCCTCGCGCTTGCCTGGCGACTCTCTCCTGAGAAGCGTCACGCTTCTTGTTGACGTCTCGCGCCTCGTAGCGTCCTGGCGCTGCTTGGCGCCTCGGCTCCTGGAGGCGTCCTGCTTGAGGCGTCCGCTTCTGGTTGGCGTCACGCGCCTCGCAGGTCCCGCGCTTGCCTTGCGCCTCGCTACTGGGAGGCGTCACGCTTCTGGCCCATTACTTGCAACCGTGGTCAAGAAATCTCGATATAAATAAGAGGTGCTGTAAGAATCCTATAATTTTTTTTACAGTACTTCCATAGTTGATTTTTGGCTTCCTTCTCAATTTTCCTCTAATTCGAGTATATCGGAAGGGGAATTTTTCTTTCCTCGGTTAATTCTTCCGTATCCCCCCCCCCTCTTTTTTCTTGAAACAAGAAATATTTTGGCTGGCACCTCCTACTAATTATCTTTTATGTTATGTGCCAGAACATCTGTGTCTTTATGGTACCCGACATCATTTCATATGTTAATTCCGTTCTTATTATGAAAACTATTATATACGTAGTATATCCATTCAGGGAAACCATTTCCCACTAAAAGAATGTTTCCCATTCGACTCATACAACTTCTGCGCTATCCGATTCTAAATACGGTTGTGTCGTTTCTCGAAAGACTTAACCATAGCGTAGTCTTGAAGTGAATCTCTATTACATCTCTCTTCTCACTAAGTATGTACTCTAATAAGACATGCTTTCGTAAGTATTATGCATTAAATAATATAATGTTCTGGCTGCATTAGAATCCTTTAATCATGTTATCTACGGTAAACAGCATTGAAAGGTTGTAATATCTTTCTTATTAAAAGCTTCCTAACAAAAGGCAGACAATATTTATTTATGACAGCTTAGGTATTCCCTCAATCCGAGGCTAAGACCACGATTGTAGGGAAGAGATCGATTATTATCCCATTCCGCAGGAGAGAGAGCTGTAACCGACCGCTCACGACTGAGAACAACATGGTACTGCCGTTGGTCTCTCTCTCAACAATTCAAAGCGAAAGCAGTCTTCGCAAGCCGACTGGCCTTCCCTTTCTAGAGTTGCCAGTTACTCCATTTAATAAAGGAATCTTATAAAATTTTTATCGAGCTTCAGGAAGTTTTATATAAGCATAATTAAGCGAACGAGACTTCGACAAGTCTATAAACTAAATAGGTGTCGTCTAAACAATCCTTTTAAACAATTTCTTCCTAGGAAAGTCCTAGAAGGGTACTGGTAATTCCATGAAACCTCTTCTAACACGAAGAAAATGTTTCTTATCCTACTCTCAATTCACCAATAAAGATATGCTTCTCCGATTCACTTTCTCTTAACCTCGAGACGAAAGCATCATATAACTCATACTCTAGCGTAATAGATACTCTATAATACTGTTACATTAAGGGTAAACCGTATTAATTTAGGAAATTTTGGTAAGGATTTCAGTTGACCATTATAGCATAAAATTTCGGTATGTGAGTATGCCATGCCATACCGTAGGCCTAAGGCGATTTGTCCTAAGCATGGTAGGAGCTAGAAGCTTAAAAAAGTCCATACATATATGCTTTCTCACTCAACAAGAGACCCATTATAATTCATTCGATTGACCAATAATCTAAATCATTCTAACAGAATAGATCTATATCTAAAAATGCCACCGATGGGGAATCTTATGTTGAAATAACAATTTCATACCCCCATGGGATAGCGTTCTCGTCTAGTTGCGAAAAAAAAAAGTTCGAACAATGACTTTATCACAAATGTTATCGAATGATCTCTAATATTTTGAATAATTCTACCAGAAGGCATTATACGAGGATCTTCGTCAAATTCATTCATTCGAAGTTCTCCTATCCATCATGGAACAGTAGGCATAAAAAGGGAGAAACACTGTTTTAGGATGCCTTTCCAATGGCTATCCCTGGCAGTCTGGGACGCTCTACAGAACCTGCCGAGGGGACGCCTGACCGGTGGGGATTCTCTGAAACCTCCTTACGGTTTTTGACATTCCTTCTCCTCTGGGCTTGTGAGCTTGGAAGAGGTCTAGACCTGAGAGCGAGACAGAGCCGATCAGACGCACCCTCCATTGTAATGGGGGGAACACTATATTCACTTCTTACGTTCAAGAGTTCGCATTTGAACTATATCCAAGTCTACAATTTGCAAATATGATATTGTAAGATTCTGCGGAGTAAGAAGGTGATGAGGATGCAACAACTACTAGTACTGTTACTACTATAATTACTCGTTAACAACAAGAGCTAATAAAGCTTCTAAAATGGAATAGTTACTTTTCTGACTTCCCCAACTAGGAAGAAAGATATACATTTCTCAATCAAACTAACACTTATTTGTATTAATGAATAAATATAAGTAATTCCCTTTCATGAAAGTATAAGTAATTCACTTTCGTGAAAGTGCATGAGTGTCTACCGAAAACTTCGGTAGTTACACGTCACTAATCTTCGAAATTTTCGAAGTTAATATTATCAAAAAGTTAACAAAAGCGTATGCCGAACCAACCAAGATCCATTACTTCCCTGTAAAAGTTAGCCCAGACGATCGATGGCGATGAAACACGAAAATCCATCAGGAGGAACTGCAAACGTTGTTTACATTTCAAGCGACAGAAAAAATATGAATTAGAAACGGGTATGGTTCCTATTCCCGCCACCCAGCGGCGGGGGGTAGATCACCTGACCTACCTGCCGCGTGTGCCGCGAAATTCGAATTTCTGTCGGGGACGACGGAGTAATAGCTATGTACATATATATCTGACGGGTAAGTTGAATGTATAAACAGAAAGCATGAAAAAGTGGGCAAACTAAACTAGCTTTAAAAAGGACACAGAACAAAACGTGCCTTCTCTTAAAGGTAGTAAGAAAGTAACTCTGAGTGATCAAACAAGATGCTGAAGGCATTGGTGAGGATCCCACATAGCTCTGATCAAGCACAGATGCCAATAGTTCCGTACAGAATTTTTTTTTTTTCAGCTGGCACTGGATTTATCCCGATGTTGAAAATGACAAATTTTAAAATCTCCTAACACTTGCAATTTCTCTCAAAAACAATGTGCGTTCAAAAAATCGACAAATCCGAAAGCATAATTGTAAAGTACTCTTGTACCTCAAAGAAGCAAAAATGGAAGTGTGTCTCCGTGTAGGCCGCAGCTGTGAAGTGACGTCATGGCGGGCGCCATGTTTATGACATCACTGAGCATCTTGAATGCGAAGCCAGCACTCGACAAGAAGTGCAAGGCTGTTGTTATTCTTGTAGGCATAGCAACCTGACTCAAAAGGCTGCCATGTTGCACTATCTGCTTCTCTACAGATGTTGACGCATTCAACCGCTATTCAGTGCATATCAGGATAGAAGGAACATCCACTGCGTGGGACCCTGGATG
This sequence comes from Macrobrachium nipponense, assembly GCF_015104395.2. Lineage (NCBI taxonomy): Eukaryota > Metazoa > Arthropoda > Malacostraca > Decapoda > Palaemonidae > Macrobrachium > Macrobrachium nipponense. Next base: position 15,058,637 of record NC_061089.1, read on the forward strand.
GCAACGCGACATCATATAGCAAACCAACTGTCCTTGGGTTGGGTACTCCTGATAGGCCTAACGCCGATTGCACACCTCCATCACCACTGCCCACGTATCTAGAACGAAAACAAGATGGCGATGCACACCTCTCCCCGCAGGGAAAGGAGCACAATTAGTCATAATTACTCCCAAAGCACATCCTGATACATCCAAGCTTTGGATTCACAGGCAATCCATATGATATATGTGAAAATCCAAAGTACAGGCAATGAATTAACTGTACTGAAGAGTTTCTGCACCTACAACTTACTACAAGACGAGTACCCCGACGTCAAACGTGTCGAAGAAAATATCTGGGCGTTTATCTGCTTCTTGTGATATCCAAGAAGTCTTGAAGCATGAGAAGGCTTCATGTTCACAATTGTGCCTGGGAATTCCAAACAACAGATTCAAAACAACAGGGGCCAAACTAAACCAGCTTTAAAAGGACGGAAGCAAAGCACGTCCTCTCTTAAAGGTGGTAAAAAAAAAAAATAGCTAACGGGGTCACGAGTTAAAGGGGTATGTGGGTGGCTCCACGTCTCGTGACCAAGCACAGATGTCTGTAGTCCTTTGTGTACACAAGTATTTATCCTAATGTTAAGACCGAAGGTTTGTTTCGTATAAGAGCAACTGAAGGTTTGTTTTGTATATGAACAAATAGTCAGTTCTAAAGGCTATCCTTTAAAATAAGCAGTTCTATGGGTTTTTGGAAGGATGTTAAGTATTTGCAGATTTTAGCTATTTGTGGGGGTTGTGGTACACATCCCTCCCAAACCCCCCCCAGTATGGTGTCAACAGTCAACTGTACATGCCTAATTTTGTCACCCTCAGGAATTATTCATTAAACAACAAGCAAAGTCTTACCTGTGTTGTCTTTCCACAGCCAGTGTTGCCTCTTATTATAGTGACAGGGTTATCGTAAATTGCTTCCAGGATCTCTTGTTTCTTGTTATAAACAGGGAGTGAATATCTCTTATCTATAATGGCCTGGAGGGTGCTGTCATCCTGGAGACGACGTTGGTGTAACCTTTGAAGTTCTACACTATGTTCCTCTAGATCCATCTGGGGGAAAAAGAATTGGAAACTTTACCTATGCAATTTCTAAAAAACATTTTGTGTATACATCTAAAAGAACTGCATTCCCTTCATGATTTCAATTTATTTGCTTGGCATGAAAAAGTGGAATCTAACTACATAAACTGAACTCAACACTAAATATTTAGCAGTTGAACACCTCCAAGAAGTTTCAATAAAAAAATCACTACTACAAGGCTAATATCCTATCAAAACAAATTTTCGACGCTTATTGCTCTAGTGACCATGGGCTTGATTTGATCTTTCAAAAAAAAAAAAAAAAAAAAAAAAAAAAAAAAAAAAAAAAAAAAAAAAAAAAAAAAATAAAAAAAAAAAAAAAAAAAAAAAAAAAAAAAAAAAAAAAAAAAAAAAAGAGTAACTCATTTACATTAAATATGCAAGAATCTTCACTACATTACACCCACACATACATGCTTTGCTCTTACGTACATTGGCTAGTGGTCCAACATCGATGTTACATGCAGTCCAGGGATTCCAATTCTGCTGGGGTGGTGACCATGAAACGACGCCACTAAATGAATCTGGTCCATCTGAACACTCAAATTCAGCCAGCTGTACATTGGGTACCAAACTTACTGGGACATTTGGAGGAATACCTCTCTGAAAAAGAAATTCATTGACTTAGTAAAAAACAACTATTTGTTCCATGGTTTTCAACAACCTTGAGGGTGAACCAGAACTGAAAACCATGATCTAATGGAGAACGATTCATTACTGTACCATTAAAAGTCTTTCATAAGCAATTTTAAAATGAATTAACACAGTATGTAATTTATACAATATGACTAACAACCATCCTGCCCATAAATTCACAAAGGATCTCTACCTCTGCTTATCAAGAACTGGTGTATTTTGATACAATGAACACAAAAATTTGTGCCAAAGGCCAAGCATTAGGATCTATGAGGTCATTCAGTGATGAGAGAGAGAGAGAGAGAGAGAGAGAGAGAGAGAGAGAGAGAGAGAGAGATTTTAAGGTGAAACAGGAGGAACTATTATGAGAGGATGGAAATAAAGATGGATGGAAGAGAAATGTGGGTAGTGTAAAAGGAATGAAAGGGGTTGTAGCTAGGGGCTAAAGGGATGCTGCAAAAATTCTTTTGTAATGCCTACAGTGCACCACTAAAGGTGCTATGACAGCATTAACCCCATCTGGGAACAGTGCATATTCATAGCTCTACAGTTGTCCCTGGACATTTTCACTATACGAATATAAAGGTCTTAAAACAATGCATCAGAATAGGTTGCAAATTTAATGCAATTTCTGTAGAATAAAAGTTTATTTTTTTACAGTAACAATTAATCATCTCATGATAACTTTAATTTTTTACCAGTTACTGTCCGAAGTTCGATTCTTGGCTCGGCCAAAGCGGAACCAGAAGAATTTATTTCTGACGATAGAAATTAATTTCTCGATACGTGGTTCGGATCCCACAATAAGCTGTAGGTCCCGTTGCTAGGTAACCAATTGGTTCCTAGTCATGTAAAAATATCTAATCCTTCGGGCCACCCCTAGGAGAGCTGTTAATCAGCTCAGTTGTCTGGTAAAACTAAGATATACTTAACCATTTACTAAATGCAATGGAAGTGGAATTTGATGAATAAATTCATATTTAAAATTGGTAGACCTTGACAGTCCTCACTTTCAGTTTCCTCTTATCACAATGGCATATAAGATTTGGAAAAAGATATGTCTACATGGTGGTGAAAGTGGCCATTTAAAGGCCCAAACACAACTTGGTTCTATGTCAGGTCTGCATCTATTCCTAAAGGTTTTGAACACCTTTATCCATTACTTCACTGTCCCTATGAAATAAAGCAATGATTTTCAAATGATTATTATATGAACATACATACACCCAATATTTATTGGGGTACATTGATTCTAAATTATTAAATATGTATATATATATAACTTCCCACACTACAGTCTCATTTATTACTTTAAAATGACTCTCATACCTGTCAAAACATGTTTAATTTATCTCCCCAGCCTGAACAAAATTATATCTATCTCCAAATTCAACATTCTAAGGAATACAACCTAATCAAATTACACTCTTAACTTACTCAGATGAATTAGTAATTGGCCTAAGCCTGGAAGAGACAAGAATCAGCACAAAGAAAAACTGGTCAAGAATTTAGGAAAATTTTGAAAAGGAATACTATTAAGCACTCACATTACAAGTCAAAGCTTCCTTACCAAATCTACTGGTTCTACATTTGATGCCCTTATAATTCCATCCAACTGTGTTATTAACTCTGAGCTAAGTTTTACTTCATAAGGTTTCAACTGCTCTGCCTCCTTTTTCTTAAATGATCCTGTGAATGCTTCGATTACATTCAAATGATATAGCTGTCGTACTAGTGACAGTGCGCAGCTCTTACTAGCAGCCTGCTTGTTGGAACCAGTCTCTCGGGCATAAACATCTGAAAAGATAAATTGCATACAGGCTATTAAACAACTGCAGTTGGTTGTTCCAAGCTATATTGTGTGTGCAGTAAAATGAGTAAGAAAATGACAAATTTTTTAATCAATTTGTATTTTTTCATACTAACAAACCTAAGGTCTTAACATTAAGATATATACTAGCACCAGCTGGAAATCCAGTAGTAGTAGTAGGGAGAGAGAGAGAGAGAGAGAGAGAGAGAGAGAGAGAGAGAGAGAGAGAGAGAGAGAGAGAGAGAGAGAGAGAGAGAGAGAGAGAGAGGAGGAGAAAAAAAAAAAAAAAAAAAAAAAAAAAAAAAAAAAAAAAAGAAAAAAAAAAAAAAAAAAAAAAAAAAAAAAAAAAAAAAAAAAACCACCACTATTGGCATCTGTAACTGGTCACAGGGTATTAGTAGTTCCCACAATGCCCTGAGCATCCCGTGACCTATCGGTTACTTGCCTACCGCTTTAAGAGAGGACGTGATTACTCTCCATCTCTTTAAAGCCAGTTTAGTTTACCCATTTTTTCATTTCTTTCCTTGTTACCTTTCTCTGGGTGATCTGTGTGTGAGTGATCTGCTAGGTTTGTGTAAGTCGTGAGATCATGGAGAATTTTGCTTCACCTATGGAACTTTCTTCAGGATCTCGT